>NW_013672308.1:20343-23353 GCF_000517525.1 Limulus polyphemus
GATAATTTAGGTTTATTTCAATTTTTTTTTTTAGTGGTTACAAGGTTGGTCGAATTGACCAATCCCATTTTTGAGATTAGGGTAGAGAAAATAACACAAACTATAAAGTCTTACTAAAAAAAAAACGTTTGAAATGCATTTAGGAGGTTTTGGGGATTACACAAAGGAAAATTTGAGATTTCTGAGATGAGAAAAAGTATTTTTAATTTTAAAATGAAAATTTCTTTGCACATGGACTATTCACAACAAATACCCAATATATTAATGGACGGATCTTTATTTTATTAAAACAATTCACAAAAAAATATGATTTTTTGTATGTGAAAGACATAATATGAACTAAAAGACTGCCAAACTTTGCGAAGATATACACACTATATTGAAAGTTAGAGGTTTTAAATCTATAAAGACTTTAATCGAGTAAAAAGAAGTGACGTAGTTGGTCAAATTGACTAAGCCTGTGTTGAGAGAGTTAATTGAACTGAATACTTATTCTATCAAGGTTCTTTAATTAATATATTTCATCTATAATAAGAGCTAAAAAGGGGTATTTAAGAAGCATAGTAATGAGACAAGGATGAGTCCTTGCCCTTATTACCCTTCTTCCACCACCACCAGTGTTAAACTAGAAAATACCAAACATTAATGTGCCAAGTTTCAGTAATGAGCAAAGAGTGAAAAAAGTATTTTTTTCTTTTTTACTTTTTGTTAAAATATATTTTAGCCATCTTTATTGTGTATGGCTTAATAATTAATGTTTATTAATAAAAATACATCATTTCTATGACTAGCCAGCTTCTAATCACTTAATATTAAAATCGTACAGAAAAAACATACTAGACATTTTTCACACAATAACAAACTCACATGCTTGAAGCTTGAAACAGGAGCTGCAGAGAAGTCTGGCTTGTTTAAGTAAGTCTTCCAATCAAATGATCCTGTCAGATCTAGGAGGAAAGAAGTTGACTAATAAACCAACCAAATACTAGAGTTTAAACGTTTATCTCACAGACATAATACAAAAAAAATTTGGTTATAACTGCTCAACAGAATAAAGTAAACACATTTTCAAATATTCTTCAACTAGCACATAGAAAAGTTATCATTTTCCTAAACTGAAAATGTATTTCCAAATATACTTACCTCCACTGACACTAATAATTATTTCTCGATCTTCATCTTTGCCATCTAACATTGTGTTCGCTTGCTCTAGTCTTTATATTCCCCACTTGATAGCCCTCGGCAATATTGAATTTGCAAAACTTTACACCGATCCTCACACGCCCTCTATACAGGTATTGTATATAAGTATTGTTTGCAGACAATAAAATCCCTTTTTCATGACTTACCTCATTCCAGTCAATAACACTGGCTCTTAGTGGCAAGGGAGAGAGTCAGCAGAGGTAAGTATGTTTGGAAATACATTTTCAGTTTAGGAAAATAACTTCCAAAACATAAATACCTCTGCTGACACTAATAGCTAGAATCTCACACTGAGAAGGCAGCAAGGCAGGTGAGGACAGAGATCATACTGAAAGTGTCTGCAGAGAACAAATATGTACCATGAGAAGTGTTATCAAAGTGGGGAACACCACACTACACCCAGATCTGGTATGCTCTTCACCCAGAACTACAGAAAATTGAAAAGGGTGGAATATAATACAAGTATGATGGTCCAGCCTCGATCAAACAGCCGAGATTCCAGAACTCAGGTTGGATTTAAGGGGTCATGGTACCCATATCCCACGTTGGTGGCCAGGGCAGTTGGACCATAGAATGATGCATTTCAACCCACCGGATTTATGAAAGAAAGCAACACCAAAGTGAACAATCCTTCTGATCAACCTGAAGAAGTGCAAAAAGTAACATCCCAGGTCTGGATTGACAGGATCATATACCATACTCCACCCAAGTCCAGAGCTCATTCAGTCTGGATTTACAAACAGTTGTCTTTTCTCCCCCCCACCAAGTGGGCAAGGAGAATTCCGCTTTCCCATAGAATTAAGGAGAGGATGTGGAACACTGTCCCACCAGGGACCAAAGATGGGACTGATTCAGCTCTAAATTCAGCAAGGACTTGCAAAATCCCCTTTAGCTTTACTCGTGATAGTTCATGAGTAGCAGTCCATTCGAACTATTGTAATAAGATATCACCATCCAGAATTGTGTCCAGATGGTTTTATGGAACACCTCATCTCAACAGAGCCCATTGCAACCAGGAACTGATAGTTGTTAGTGCAAAATTTAAATACCATCACATAAAACTGGGATCCAAAAGAATTCAATAGAGGCGCAAGAAGAGAAAAGAACAATAACTGCAAGTCAGATAACATGTTACTCACCACTGTTAAAATCTAGTAGCAATAGTCAACACAGCCATAGGGGAAGACAAAATCCCATGAAAAAGGAAACTGCCAGATTGTGAAGGTAATGAGATATGAACATGTCAGAAGTCCACATAACGGCCTGCTAAATATCTTCTAGAGAACAGTTCAACCAGGCAGCCAAAAATATCGATAGGTGTCAATCTGGTGAGAGGTGACGTGGAGCATATATCAATCATTAAACAGATAAGCCCAAACAGGCAATATGGATCAACTTCCAAAGCAATCTGGTTAAAGTAACAGGTGATAAATCCCTGGATACTGCAGGATCCCAATGAATAAAACGTCTGTTCCTGGGGTCTAGAAATGGTTCCGTACGAGCCACACAACATCTGAGCACCCTGACGGGACATAACAAACGATCCGTGTCTGATCTACTGTAAAGATGAGAAATGCCAGGTAAACGAATAGGAGAAAAAGATTTGTTTCCTTCTCTGGTAATGAGTTTTTGGAATAAATGGTCAGTCGTGATAGAGCAAAACATAGGTAGAATGATAGAGTCTGCTGAACATGAATACCATATAAATCAGAATGACGGCATTCAGAAGCTAATAGCAATAAAAAATAAACTGTGAGGGAAAGGTGATATAATGAACAGGAGGCCATGGGTTCACAGGGATGATGTG
>NW_013672308.1:24008-32015 GCF_000517525.1 Limulus polyphemus
CTTTAATCAGGACATTAACAACCTGATTGTAAGATGGAAAAGGATCATCAATAAGAATGAAGACTATTTCATTTAATAAATGTTTTATTTTGATATATAAGTTGTTCGGGTTTTTTCATCTAAAAAAAGCGACATTAATTTCTTGATGACCTAATATATATATTACTTACTATGGCAGTTCTTTAAAAAAATTAATGTTAAATTCTTTGGGAGAAATATATGTTAATGAGAACTTTTCATCATTAAAAAACTCAAAGAAACTAATTTTGATCCATATTTCTTATACATTATCCAAGTCTACCAAATGCTCCCAACAGCACCCTCAGCAAAATGTTACATAACTGCTTCGTGTTGGTGGTCCTACAGACACAAAAATATTTTTTTTTCACAAAGACATTGATTTTGAAATATAAATACATTTTACTGAAATTTTTTAGTATACAGAAGTTCAAACTTCTAAAGGCAATTTTACATTTTGTAATGTTTTTCAGCAAAAAAAAACAAAAAACAAAATTTTATAAAATAGAAATCAATTTACATTCTCTATACATATACAAATATTTTCATTTACACTTAACACTTGCATGAGCAAGAGATCAGCACATACATTTCATGCTTTTCTTTAATTACCTGATTTGGGCTTGTTCAGAAATGGTGGTGGTGGTGGTGGAAGCCTCTTTGTCACACTGACTTGAGCTGAAGAAACCTAACAATACAACAAATCATGTCCATATTTTACATGCTTAAGTTTTCAAATGAAAAAAGTTGTATTTCAGTTTATAATTTGAAAGGAATAAAAGTAATTTTTTTTTTTTTACTAATTTCAATATTATCCAGTAAAGATATTTTTTCATGTACCATGTATTTTTCAAGCTACATTAAAACAGAACTAAGTACTTACAGTAAGGTTGTAGCAATCAGATATCAATCGCTGTCATGGTTAGTAGCTTATATGATCACAAAAGTCTTCTTATATAAATAATTTGTTTTTGCAATAAATAAATAAATATAAATCACTAACTAGTTTTAGCCTATGTTTTGTCTGTCAATCAGTTACTGTTTCTAGAGAAGTCCTAAGGAGGACTACTTCTTAGTTGGTAATGGCCAAATTTCTATCCTGGGTCTTCTTGATGGAAATCTGGTGTGTTATCCACTTGTCTGTGGTCTCCCACCATCCGAACTCGAATCAACAATTTACTATTTTCAAAGGGAAACTAAGGTTTAGCTGACATCTATGATAGGCTGACAGAGAATGTTAGCTTTATCAGGTAGGTGGATGATTAAGGCTTCTTTTTCTTATGTGCAGTTCATATTCTATTATTTTATTATTATTTCAATTATCTTCCATGGCAATGATTGACAATTGCAGATAAATTAGTATTTTATGTCTATTATGCTCCTAAACCCTACAGTTTTGTTGGTCATTTTTCATTTCTCCAATGTACTAGCATCCACATTCACAGGGGATACTGTAAGTAATGTTTTTAGTCTTTAGATGGTTTGCTGTGTAATAATTGTGATAATATTATGTTGTGGCTTCTGAATACTATTCTGACTTATGCTGTTTCCATATCCTCTGTATGTTTTCAGAGACACCTCTGACATAGGAGAACATGACTATGTTTGTACCTGTTTATTGTTGGTGTTTATCATACATATTTTCTTTTTTATCAGGTTTTTACAGGAATACATTTTAATGAGGGTTTTAGTGAAATGTTTCTCTTCTATCTTCTTTGATATTACAAATCTTATTTTTTCTGGAAACTAGGCAGTCTATAATGCCTCTCTTTACACTGTTTGGGTGGGTGGATGTATAGCAAAAGTATTTATTTACCTGTATCTGTGGTTTTCCTGTGAACTTCTGTGGTACATGAGTTATGAGTCTGTGTAACCATCATATCACAGAGAGAGAGTTTATCATCTTTCTCTATTTTTATTGTGAATTGTATTGTGGATGTTATCTATAGTGTGTGCCCATATTAAGATTGAATCATCAACACAGACAAATTGCATCTTGTGGCATAGAGTGTTTGTTTTGAGGATGTTAACTTCAAAATATTACATGTAGAAGTTACTGATTAATGGAGATGGGGATGAGTCCCTAGATAGACCTTCTTGTTTGGTGGTATTTGTCTTCCAAATTGGAAGTAGGTTGTGTTCATACAGAAAGTTGCGAGTTCTATTATTGATTATTGTAGAGATTGTAGGTTGTGTTCATACAGAAAGTTGCAAGTTCTATTTTTGATTATTGTAGAGATTGTAGGTTGTGTTCATACAGAAAGTTGCGAGTTCTATTTTTGATTATTGTAGAGATTGTAGGTTGTGTTCATACAGAAAGTTGCGAGTTCTATTTTTGATTATTGTAGAGATTGTAGGTTGTGTTCATACAGAAAGTTGCGAGTTCTATTTTTGATTATTGTAGAGATTGTAGGTTGGATGCATTCTTTAAGAGTTCTATAAGCTTCAAACTGTTTCTGTGTCTAGAGTTTTTTGTTTTTTTTAATAGTTAAGCCCAAAGCTACACATTGAGTTGTCTGTGCTGTATGAAAACCAAGTTTTTAACATTGTAAGCCTTCAAACTTACCACTAGGCCACTTTTGGTGGTGGTGGTGGTGGGGGGTCAGAGATTGGTATTTGTGAAAAGGCTGGATATGTCAAAGCTGATCATTGTGTCTTGTGAGGTTTTCATGTTTTATATTTACACACACACACACAATATCTATAATGTACCGAGTTATTAACATGTGAAGATGTTTTACCTCTTAATGGTGATATTATATGTACAAGATATCTAGCTAAGGAGTGGCATGGTGAATCTCTGCAGTTAACCTTGGGCCAGAGAGGGTAGACTTGTGAATTTTTGGTAAACCATAGATGTATGGGATGTTGCCATAGTGTATTGTTTGAATGTTTCTGTTACAAGTTCTTTCTTGAGAAATGGGTTTTATTTGTGCTAACAGTTGGGTTAGACTTGATCTTCGTGTAGTACCCATCTTCAATTGGAGTTTGATAGAGTATTCCTTTTTGTCTACCGGTGTTTTCTTTAAGTTTCTGGGGACAGTTTGTTTTTCTTTTTTTTTGATATTATAGTAGGTTTACATTTCTTGGCTTTGTAGATGGTATTATAGTGGGTTTACATTTCTTGGCTTTGTAGATGGTATTATAGTAGGTTTACATTTCTTGGCTTTGTAGATGGTATTATAGTGGGTTTACATTTCTTAGCTTTGTAGATGGTATTATAGTGGGTTTACATTTCTTGGCTTTGTAGATGGTATTATAGTGGGTTTACATTTCTTGGCTTTGTAGATGGTATTATAGTGGGTTTACATTTCTTGGCTTTGTAGATGGTATTATAGTGGGTTTACATTTCTTAGCTTTGTAGATTACTGCCTTTATTTTTCTTCTTCTGTATCTAAGGTGGATATTTCGTTATTTGTTTGGGTAAAGTTTAGTCCCTTACTTAAGTTTAATACAGTTCATTTAGATGTGTCTATAGTGACAAGGGGCTTCTTGTTTTGAGAATAGATGAGTGAATTTAGTTTCTCTATGTGAACTTCTTTAATAAGTGTATGTGGGTGTTGGAATGAAGTTTCAATAGCAGTGCGTATCACATAAAAACTATTGTGTAATTACTGTAGTATCTAACTATTAAAAAATCATGTACTAATTAAAAATTAAACTCAGGTGACTGTACAGACTACTAACCACAACAATGATAGGCTACATTTAGAACTGATAATGATCCATTCTTACCGAGTGAATATTTTAATACATAAGCACTTCTGCAGATAATTTCTTATCAACTGAAAACAACGGTAATAACCTTGCGAATTTAAATTATATTTCAGCATTTACCTAGATGAAACATTACATCTAATAAGAACTATAGCTGATAGTAACTTGCAAACCTTACATATGCACTTGTTATTTACAGACAAACAATCTTCATAATACAAATTTAGACTGCAAATGGTCCTTGTACATGAGTATACAGTATATACACAACAAGAAACTGAAGTTAATCTTTGTGTACAATAAGTAAACATTTTGTACTTACCTTTCCACCTGAGGGTTTTGGTAGGCCCCGTGAACAAGCCAAACTACAGAACCTTTTGGTTTTGGAATAAAATGCATGTTTCACTCCAACAGTTCCACAACGCTCACACACAGCTGAAACAATGGTTCAAAAAGTTTGAAATATAACAACAGATATTAAACTTAAGTTCTAAAATAATGCTGGTTCACACACACACTTCCCCCCAAAAATGAATACTTAGGTGACCATAATATTACTGTAATTATTACAATACTTTATAGTATTAATTATAAAAACTATCAATGTTTCATATTAAATCAATTATTATATGTTGCAAGTTTTTCTACTTCAATATATTGATACAGTTGGCCAAATACAAAGAATACTTGCAGATGGCAGCTTTAGCTCAAAAGTTGATAAGAAGACTATTACAAAATTTTACATATTATTCACACATTTCAGATATAATTCTTACAAATTTTCCAGATTTCTTGACACTGTAAAGTCTATTTATTTGCAATTCACTCGAAAAGGAATTCTTTCAGTAAAAAGAATGCACATTATTTGGGTTTGGGATATGAGTGACATTAATCAAAAGTTCAAGTCAAAATTTTTAATAAATCACAAACTTCTAATCTGTGGCCACTTCTCTATTTCCCGATGCCAGTATTCCAGATACATTATAATGTCAACACCTCAAAAACCATTAAATATAGTAAAATTTGTTTAACATCATAAGATTTTGTTGACAGAACTCAATTCCCTCACACTTTTCACAAACAAGGTTCCTCTTACCAAATTTTGAACATCAAGTTTATTCACCTGCAGTAAATTCAACCCTATATTTGCTACCATTTAAACAATGAAATATACAGAAAATACAACCTCTTAAAAAGAATACATTTAACTTTGATGTCAAAACTAATTCAAGTAACAAAGTTAAGGCTGAAAAGTCAATTTCTACAAGTTGCTCACCATTGTTTGAAATAACTGGAGATTTTCTTACACTGATATTATGTTTTCTTAAGGTTTGATTTTTGAATTTCGCCCAAAGCTACACGAGGGCTATCTGTGCTAGCCGTCCCTAATTTAGCAATGTAAGACTAGAGGGAAGGCAGCTAGTCATCACCACCCACAGCCAACTCTTAGGCTACTCTTTTACCAACGAATAATGGGATTGACCATCACATTATAATACCCCCAAGCTTTTCTGTGATTTTTAGTCTTTATTTTCTAGTAACTTTCATCTATTATTATTGTTGGTTGTGCACTATTGCTAATACACACGTGTTGTTACAACTATAGTTAGGACTTTCACTAGGAATAAGCTGTTTGGATCCTATGAACGAACAAAAAGGATACAACATGAGTGTTTACAACTATATTCAGGATTTGAGTATTAGTAAGCAGTGTAGATATTAGAAGCAAACAAAAAGTTATATTTTGTAAGTGATGACACTATTTTTTTTTAATACTCCATTTTATTAATATTACATAATACAACATTTAAGGACAACAAAGGACCTACTGGTCCATCTAGGCCATTAGATCCACTATATGCGTATATAAAAAAATCCCTTACCATTCAAATATTCCCTTAAACTCTCTTACATTTATTGCATCCATGATATATTACAGCAAAACACTCCAAGGTCAACCATCTTGTTAGAAAAATTAATTTTTAGTGTTCTTGAATGTTGACATGGTTAATTTTTACTATTGACCTATATAGTTCGCTTTATTTTGATCATAAGTTCTGAACAATAAATGTAGTTTCAGGAATCCTTCTTGAACTTTACACACATTATGATCTACTTGCATGAATAAAAATATGCAAATATCACCAAAGCACCAACTGGCAGCAGAGCCGTGCAGATATGTATAAGGTTTAGTACATTAACACAAGAAATTTGGCTGGAATGGTAGTATTAAGGTCATCCAACAAGCACTGCAACCAAATTTAAGTCTCTTTATGAAATAACCTTATTTATCTTAAGATTGTTTGTTTGTATTAGTTAAAAGTTCCACAATTGATTACCATGGGGAATCAAACCTCAGATTTTAGTGTTGTAGGTCCGAAAACTTACAGCTGATGCACGGGAGAAGTTAGCTTAAGAACAGTATATATATTTGTCTATATGTTTTTGTGTTAGAAAAATGTGGCCAACCCTTTACTTATGGAGAGTCAGACTGTAGGGGATGGAAACATTCAAAGGCCATAATTTATCTTTAAGTAAAATATTTTTGATACATAAACTTGAAATTTAACAAGTCATGTGCCAGATGTAGCCCACGAGTCATCAGTTTGACCACTTTGTGTTGGCATATCCATGAAAAAATTGGTAAAATGATATATTAATAAAACAACCATATCATAAGAAATTTGCAATTCATATATGGTAACTTTTGGCCTGTTTCTATTTCAATTAAGGTTATGTTTATTTATTTATTTTTCTATTCACTGATAGCTTTTTTCCAGATTAATTAATAAAATCAGTCAGCAAGCCTTCAGAAAATATCTCATTTAACTGCTGCTTTTGGAAAGACTAGCAGAAATTTACTGAACTAGATGGATTTGCTTTAATTTCCATCTTCTAGTCCAATCCAAATTTTGATTGTGCTCAAAATAAGTTATTTCCTCTTAAGCTAAGCAAATTAAAATACACACACAGAGTTAATATTAGTTCATAACCCTGATAATCAATTATTTCGCCTGATGGTGGAAACAAAATATATACATATTTCAAAATAATTTACTACACGTTACTAGTTTATTAATAACTTAACTTGGTACATATATATGTGTGTGTGTGTACTTTTCTTTTTTAACAGAAACACCTTCTTTAAAGCATTTTGCATGGAGGTTTGAGAGTAAACTTCATTATAATTAATGCTAAAATAAAGAAAATTGCATTAAACAATTACATATATATTACATATAAGAATGAATAATAAATAACATTGTTACATAATAAAAAAAATATAAAAAGAGAAGTAAATTTTTTTTTCCAAATTTCCACCTAACCACATGTGATTAGAAATTGGAATATTTAAATTCATTACCCATGCCATCTTTACTAATTCGAGGAACAGGACGTTTTACACCATTCTGGAAAGATGAAGAGCTCTGTTGGCTACTGCTTTCACTATCAGAGGAACATTCACTACTTGAATTAAGAAATGGACCACTTGCTAAAGGCTTGGCTTTTGTTTTCTTCTGTCCTTTGGTTACTGATGAGAAATCTACTAGCTCATTATCATCTCCTTCCTAAGTGTAACAACAAGCATTAATACACATTACAATTTGTTATTGTACTTCTAGAACAGGCCAAGAATTAAAATGACAGTCAAAAACTGCTGATCATGATAAGTTTAACCAGCAAGATAAAACAACCAACATATAGGTTTCTATCACAACAACAAACACTTAGCTTGTCTTCAAATGAAACTGAATCAAAGAAACTTTTCATCTTACTAAACATTGATAATGATTACTAACATGCTTTTGTATTTGAAACAAACAAGGTTTTATTATTCAGAATGTAAACAGTGTCAACAATAGGAAACATTTGTCCCAGTTGAGGAGGTTGGAGTACTGGGAAATATACATCCCAACTGCAGTGAATGGGTTAAATGTAATCCGACATCTATCTACGTATCCCAACAAAAAATTCAATAATTCAAAACTAACAACACAAACCATTTTACAGTTTTATCACTGCAATGTTTCAGAAGAATAGTCTGTTATAATTGTTTTTGGTGCTCTTTGAAAAGCTGAAGAGCTTTACACAGCTTTTCAAAGAGCACCAAAAACAATTATAACAGACTATTCTTCTGAAACATTGCAGTGATAAAACTGTAAAATAGGTTTGTGTTGTTAGTTTTGAATTATTGAATTTTTTTGTGGGATACGTAGATAGATGTCGGATTACATTTAACCCATTCACTGCAGTTGGGATGTATATTTCCCA
>NW_013672308.1:32944-42586 GCF_000517525.1 Limulus polyphemus
GACAAATGTTTCCTATTGTTGACACTGTTTACGCCTTCTTCAACTGGGTCCAGGTTCATCATTTTGACTATCATCACTAGATAGAGCACCAGCATCCTCTTGTCTCATTGCCTCTTCATCATCATCACACATTTGACTCACTTTCACTATCTTCTAAGCTATCTGAGTCAAGCACATTTACATAGTAATTAGGGTTACTACTCACCACTCTAGTGATGTGGACACAGTTGACACCCAGTTGTTCTACATTCTGCTTAGGCATCTTGTTGATACTGAAGAGTTGTGTGGAAAACACTGAGGGAAACCATATATCAACATTAGGGGGATGACAATAAATATTTTCCAACTCAATTTACTCCCATATGTCACGTGTGGCAATTTTGAATGACAGTGAGAAACATTTGTCCCAGTTGCAATGCAAGGGGGTGGGAGCACTGGGAAATATACGTCTCAGTTCCAACGAAAGAACGAATTAAGCTTTGGTTAGTTGTTGTAATTGGTTAGGGGTGACTTCAATAGTCCAAACTGCCTGCTGTTACCATAATTTTCTTAAATGTTCCACCAAAATTTAATAGTATAAAAAATCTATGAAACACAAAACAAGTAAAAAATGGTAAATCTGTTAAGCAAAAGAATAAAGTATACTGAAAGTGAATCTTCCTTCCACAAAAGTTGCAAAACATAATCCCAATTTGTATGTGTTTGCACTATAAGAATCTAAGCTAGCCTAATTTAATTTTAGTTACACTTTTTAGAAGCTTTGAAAGAGATAGCAAATAGGCAGTAGTCAAGTCATTTTCTTGAGGTTTGAGTATGGGGTTTCAAGCTATCGTAAGGAAGATGTCTTTATGCTTAAAATTCTGGCTACTCGACAAATTATGATTCTAGATATTAAAGAAGATATAACAATAAAACATCGTCTAATCAGTTTTGGAACTTAATTTTTTTTTAAAAGAATCTCCAAACTCCTAGATCTCTTCTTAAAAACCGTGAATATTTTAAAGAGGCTTCAATTAGCTAGAATATAAAGTAAATCCAATAAACGAGATATATATTAACATGTATAAATCACAAAAACAAACAGCAATGAGGTATCATTTGACTCTAAAATTGAGGTTTTCTTATTTATCTATGTGAAAAAGATTTTTTCAGTGACATTTCATTTTATGAAAAATATTCAATGTTCTGTAAATTTACTTAAAGTTTCATCATGGATCATTCTGTGGTTGTATTAATATCTGATATAACCTAAAATATTCAAAATATTTATCAAGCAACTTCTTAAAAATGACTGAAAAAAAAATAATACAATCATTCGTTACTTAAGCATTTTGCTTTTACTTTTATATATAAAAGGAGTTTTGAAAAAAATTCCAGTTTCTGAACATGGAAATACCATTTGGCTTATAATTTGAATTGAAAAACAGGGTTAAAATCATATTTGATATCATGCTAAATATCATTAATACTTTATCTAAATTTAGTTTTTATGTATGATTTATACAGAGATTAATGAACCTTAAAAATTGTTGTAACAAAAAATTACTTATTGAAATGTATGGAATGTTTAAGAGCAATAAACACAACACAAACTGTGTTATGTAATAGTAAAAAAAAACTGCTCAATTGAAAATTCGGTTCAAATTAATCCTTCTCTGTGAAATTTGTTCTACATTTTTTTTATCACAGTCAAGCATGGCTTATTTTGTGTCAATTTTATACTATGTATGATACAATTAAGCATAGTTTGTATATGCAAAAAAAACACTCTGCAAGAGTGTTGACCTTTCTGTTGATAGGATTAATGGAAAAAATAAGTTTAACGAGGATCACATCACACACATTCCTGCATTTCATAACATGTAACACAATGTATAATCTAAGGACAAAAAAGGGACCTATTGGTCCATTTAGGCCATGCCATCTACTAAACTAAACTTTAAAATAAAACATTCCAAAGGTCAATCATCCAGTTAGAAAAATAAGACTATCTTAGCCAACCTAATTTTTACTCTGCCAAAATTTATATTTGTCCCCTAGTCCTAGTATTGTCACCATCAAGTATGAAAAAAAAAAAGATTCCTCAACACTAAAAATTCCCTTAACAATATTAAATACTTCAATCAAATTCCCCTTAACTCTTCTTTTTTCAAAGGAAAACAATTTCAGAGAACATAACCTGTCCTCATATGACAACCTTTCCATCCCAGGTCTAATCTTACTAGCCCTCCTCTGAACACTTTCTAACAATTCAATGGCCTTCCTAGAAGAAAGAGCCCAAGACTGAACACAATACTTCAGTTTGGCCCATCCTATACAATGAAATTATAACTCTTTAGACTTGTATTCAATATTTCTGTACATACAACCTAAAATCGTATTTACCATACCACTAACAACAACATAGTGCTTGGATGGCATCAAGACACCGAGATCCTTTTCTTCCACAACATTGTTATGGTTATTTCATCAAATTTACTATTCAAATCATGATATTCCACATGCATTATAATTAAAAGCCATCTTCCATTTATTCACCCAACTCATCAAATAATCCAAGTTCTTTAATAAAGCAGCACCATCCTCTGCTCAGTAAACATCAAAAACCTTAATATCACCAGCAAATTTAAACAATTTGTTGACCATTTCTACATCTATGTAATTGATGTAAATCAAAAAGAAAAGTCCTAACAGTGAGCCCTGAAATACCCCACATTTCACATTCATACACTTTGATTGGTCTCTCTTTAAAATAGCCCTCTGATTTTTTTCCATGGTGTCACTTTTCTGTCCAATTAGCCAACCTATCCCCCACACTTACAGAAATAATATTTTAGCAAGCCTTTTCTGTGGTACCTTGTCAAATGCTTTCTAAAAATCCAGATACACCAAATCTACACGCATACCCCCATCTACATAAGCAGAAATATTTTCAAAGAATGTCAAAAGACTAGTAAGACAAGATATTCTCTAGTGAATCCATGATGACAAAATTTCAACTTTGTTAAAGGACTTGGAAAAGCTTCTTTTCTCAGACTTTAAAAAATCTATTTCCACGACTGATGCAAGGCTAATAGATTGTAATTACTGGGACAAATTTATCACCTCCCTTGAAAAGTGGAGCAACATTAGCCAAATTACCATCTCCTGGCACCTATACATTATTCAAAACTTACAAAAAACAGTAGCAAGTGGCTCACATATCGAATTCTGAACTTCATTCAAATCTCTCAGCGAAATATATGGCCTAAGAGCTTTGTTATTCTTTAAACTTCCCACTTCTTTCTTATCAAGATCAGAATTAATGTAATCATCTTGTTTACATCTAGCAACTTCTCAGGATGGGGTATATTATTTAAATCTTCATAATAAAAATTCAAGCAAAAAAGTAATAATTAATAACCTAGCCATCTCATAATCATCAGAGAGGAGCCTTCTTGTATCACCTTTCTGGTAAAAAACATTTTGAGCAAATCTATGCACCAGGTTACCATGGCACCTAAAAAAAATGAGCTGACAACTGGGAAGTTTTCATAAAAAAGAAGCTTTTCAAATATATAGCAATTCGCAATATAAATAAAGATTACAGGAAAAATTGGTAAATCGTTTTAATTTCCAATACCTATTGTTGCATCATCAAGGAAGTTCAAATTTAAATAATTCTGAAAAGAATTTTAGATTTCAGATGTTTCACCACCAGCTAATTAACATGCATATTAGCAGAAAGGCTCTTAATTGTGAGACACAGTTAAGAAGGTTGGTACTAGTTTTCACCAACTTTACATAATTCCGTATTAGGTGTTTGGTGAGTTTTGAATTTTGCGCAAAGCTACACAAGGACTATCTGCGCTAGCCATCCCTAATTTAGCAATGAAAGGCTAGAGGGAAGGCAGCTAGTCATCACCACCAACTCTTGGGCTACTCTTTTTTACCAACGAATAGTGGGATTGACCATCACATTATAATGCCACCACAGCTGAAAGGGCAAGCATGTTTTGTTGGACGGGGGATCCGAACCTGCGACCCTCAGATTGAGAGTCAAGCGCCTTAACCATCTGGCCATGCTGGGCCTAATTCTGTATCACACAGATGAGACTGCATGACTAGTTCACCTTCAAAGCAAAATACATAACTTGCATGAAACTGAAAATTGATCCACAAAATTTCTTGTGGCAAGATGGGTATTATCTACTTGCCCTCCACTGCATTAAGCTACTATCCCAGCTACTAGAGTTTATTGTTGGCTCCTAAATGTTACAGATATTGGTCAATCCCTTTATATCATCATGAGTTGCATTAAGTTTTTAATGAGGGTTAGAGTAGTAATGCTTATAAACAACTGTATGTGGCAAATAAATAACAACTTCAGAAACTTTTTCATACTCTGTACTTTCTAACAAAGATGGTCAGTTTTAGCAGACTACATCTGCTATTATCATAGCCAAGAAACCCACTGGAGACTAACACATGTAATTGGTTGACTTACTTACATATTCTAAAAGTTTTTGTTTTGTAGCTTGAGTTTCAAAATACTGGTATTAAAGTTTCCTCAACATTTTTTTAACCACTATATTCTTACACACTTACAGTTTGATATACAGCTTTTACCTTTCTTCAACTACAATGTCAAAAAATGCATTACTCACATCCCCACGATAACTTGAAAACAAAGAACTATTTGACACAGACAGAACATCACTCCCATCAAATGGTTTTGACTCAAATTCCTCACTGAAAGTATGAGTCACAGAATCTTCAAATTCCCAGTAATCGGCATCTAAAAAATAAAAAGTTACCTTTCACAAAGCAAGTGGAAAAATAAAATATATAGACCTTTAAATTAAAATGTGTCATGGAGAATTATAAGACACTGTTTTAATACTGAATCCATATAAAATCATATTTTTATACAATTACCAAAAAAAGTAACAAATACCAAAAACTTTGCTCTAAATGACAAAAGTGATTTTACATCACATGAGGATGTATAAAAACCTTCTGGAATTTAAAGTTGTTTCACCCTAAGGTAACTTAATTTTCATTGAACTCTTGATACTCACAGTATCTTAATAATAATATCATTTACTAGTATCTCTTTGATAATGATTCCTCCCTTCTATGCTTCCATCCATAATATAAACTACTTCTTTGGAGTTGTTAGACAACTTTTCTTTGGTCACACTTGCAACAGTGTCCTTGCTAACTAAAATTATTTACCACTCAGTTGTTTATAAAATGGTTTCTATCCTCCAGTGTAACGATGACTCCATTTAGATTTTCTTTATCTCCACTGAGACAATGTAAAGTGGTCCAGGTAAGCAAGTCCTTCTAGCTTATTCATGATTTCTCCCAAGTCAACAGTTATTGTACTGATTTGGGCTTTTTAAGATAGATTTTCTAAGCTGTTTAACAGTCACCTTAATATATTCCAACTCCATAACAAGTGAAAAATAAAAGCTATAATCAAAGCAGTGCTTCAACAATGCTTTAGATGGTGCACTCATCTTTGCCAGGTTTCTCCATTTTTTTTGGTTATAAAACTGACTTTTGACACCTCCTTTCAATGAGTATTTTCAAAGCAACGAGACAAAGCAGAAGCTAAAGAGTAATGACTAATAACTACTTGTGATTTCCTGTGGAAAACCTGCTTAGTACCACTACACCTGGTCCTTTCATGTGGATGTCAATAGGATGGGAAGTATCCTTATAATGAGCTGGAAATGATTCTCATTGTTTTTAACACAACTCAAGCCAATGATGCAGTGCTCTGATGCTAGCACTAAAGCTAATAATGTTTGGGTGTATTTATAGATGTACTGAACACTGACTACAAGTCAAAAGTTGTAATTATCTTTGCATATCACTAGTTAGGCTTCACTTGGTATACTGTATATGGTTTCAGTCTCCATATCTAAGAAATTATATTAATGTATTGGAAAGGGTTCAGAGGAGCATCAAGGTCAATTCCAGGGATGGAATGGTTTTCTTATAAGGATAGATTAAAATCTTTAACTTATTTTCTCTTGAGAAAAGAAGGGTAAGAGATAATTTTGAAATTTATAAGATTATGCAGGGGATCAATAAGAAAAAGTTTCTGCTTTCTTTGTGCTATACCCAGAATATAACAGACTAGGCTCCAGTTAAGACATTTTTATCTTTCTGGGTGACTGACTTATAAAATGAGTTGTTGCAGGCAGTGGTGGAGGCCCACGCTACTGCATTTAAGTTTTTACTATTTTCAAGGTTAGGTGTGTGTAATTTTTTTTACAGGTCAAGAAAGTAGAAGTACTTCTATAAATTTTGATAGTTCAATAAATAAGTCTCTTAATCAATATAACTATGTGGTGCATTCTATGGCTACAGATATTTGAATAGTCCACTTAGACACTGGCACAGGTTGAAAGATGTAACTTAGTTGATTATTAAACATGTTAGCCGATCTGCAACTCATTCACTCCACCCAACTATTACAGTAGTGCCAACAATCAAATTCATATTTTCTGGTAAAATGTTATTACAACAACTTAGTCTCTAGTTTTCTGCTTAGCACGAAGTCTATAACAATGGCATCAATCCTATTTTATCATCCATAATGTCCTGCATCTTCACGAGTATATTTTCTTAGTTAATACAAATATTAACACATGCGTCATATGAAGTATCTTTCACTTCCTTCTTTCCAAGTCTCACATTAACAATGAAAATTGTTTAAATGCTTCACATTCATTAAATAGTAACCACACCAACTCCCGGTTAAAAAAAATGTTATGCAGAAAGCTTTAATTAATCTTTCTTTGGATAGAGAAATGGCTGTTACAACTTTTGAAAAGTAAAACTTAATTCATTGGAAAAAAACATAAGGTTAAATATGGTTTATTCCCTTGCACATTACAAAACAATGAACTAAAACTTCCCATTTTAAAAAGTAATTAATTCTGTACAACACAAATCACAATAAATTAACCCTACGAAGAATTGAAACTTAATACCTGGAACTACTCTTATCCTGAAGACAGACTATGTCACACTAAACTTGTCAAACTTTTTAAATTCCAGCTGACTGTGAATTCTTTCAATATGAATGGCATTAAAATCTTGGAAATGTCAGCATTTTGGCTTATCTGTATGTATTATTTCAAACCAGACCAGAAAACAGATGCATACAAAATCTCCAAGTTTAAGATCATTATGGGGGGGGATTCACAATTTACCTAAATTCAATGAAAAAAGTGCTTCAAAAGAAAAAAAAAAGGGTTGGTAAATGGTGGATTGAAATCAATCATTATCATTTCAACAACCAGCCTCAATCACACCTCCACAGTGGTGTCAACCGGAAACGTTTATATTGAACATACATCTCTAAGGCGAATGATGATTACTGTGATAGGGCATTTTGGCCATAAAAAATTAACTTTTATTTTAATTAAATTTAAATTAACTGTTTAGTCCAATCCTTAATAATAACATATTATTTATAGAGACAATAACAAGTAATGGATCATAAAATTTAAAAACTTAATAAGCCAGGATTTGAAGCAGATCTGTATATATTTGGACAAATATACATATATATATATATATATTTTTTTTTTTTTTCCAAGAATAAGCCAGAATGTGGATAAACGTGGGTGGATCACATAGCCAATCATTTTGCACTGAATTTAATATTCCTTCACATATAAATTTTTTGTTAAAACATACATAAACAATACTTTGGAAAAATTTATAAAAAAAGCACTTAATTGCACTTACAAAACCATTTTCTTATTAACTTTTTTTATTTCAAAGTGTACATATTTATGCTCATATTTCAACTTTATTTTATTCTCATTCTTCATTATAGATCAGATAATTGTCTTAAAACTTAGTTTTTTTAGGCACTTAATATATAACTTATTTCACTTGCAAAGCCACTGACTAGTATTTTAAAAACATGCCCAAATTTCACCAAAAAATATAAAACCTGTTGTTAATGGCAAACGTTAAAAGTTTAACACTAGTTTTGTTCATGTACTGCTGTAGCTGTTTCTGTCAGAAAGCATTTTATTATTTTTTAAAAGCAATAAATTAATATAAACAGCTGCTAAGCCTCTATATATATAAATTAAGATATAAAAATATCTTAAAAGGTTTTGCTGCTATAAGCTCTAAAACAGATTATATTTTCATGTAATCATAGCTTAATATAATATTATATACACAAATTTTTTGTGTAAATATCTGTTAAAATTATGGGTTGACAAGTCATCACTTACTGTGAGGCACTACAATTTAATTAGTTGGAGTAGGAGATCTCTGAACAATAAAGTGACTTTCAGTCCAATATTGTAATAGTTGGATTAAGTTATTTTGAGTTACAAAAATGGGATAGTACTACTACTAGTATTACTAATAATAACAGATTAGTAATTAGTATCTCACACAATTCAAATCTAAGTACCTTTTAATTTGTATTTTATTAACATTTCTCTACTGTGGACTTGAACCACAATTTAATTAAATGTGCCTTTTTTAAATCTATCTCATTACAGTAATGCCTAATTTTATATGGTTAGTTCTTTGTCATATTGTGTTCAAGCTGTACTAGTACTAATCTTCTACTACTACTAATACTAGTTACAGTATTTTTTTTTTTTTAGATATTAAGAGCTTAGAAATTATACTTATGCAAACGTTTTATTTTTAAACCTCAGTTAACTAAATTTGCATAAATCTGTTTGTTACTTTCATTTACATTTATATATTTATTGACTAAATCAGAAGCAGAAAGTTCCTGTGCAAAAGGCATAACGGTTACCTACTGCAGCACTTCAACGTTAAGTTATACACTTGGCTAAACTACACTCTGACTCAGTCTGAGGCCTTGTGCCCTGGCTAGAAAACAGCGATTTCTATTCAATTTCACACACACTACACAGATATACAAGGAAGAAAACAAACTTGCCATCTTTCGAGGACATGGTGCTGTTTCTTCAAAACTGGAAAATTTTCATTATTTTGCTTTTTACAGTATCAGTTTATAAAAAAAAACACATTACAAACTAAAATAACCACACAAGTTTTTCCAACTACTATCCAGCCTACTTCGTTTTCTTTGACAAAGCACGCTGATACTTGTACGCATGCCCATTCAATGACGTCTATCCAAGCATCCACAATGTGAAATACTAAATTCAAATAAACCTATGAGTGTTTACGTGCGTACACAGTAAATATACAGCCCGTGTAATGTGCGAATAGCAACAAACAAAAACTTCAATTATTATAACACACCAGATGTTCTAGATTCTTCTACTAATAAGATTTATTAACATTGTAAAAATATTATAAGTGTGAATATAAAATACAAACACCAAGTGAAAATATAGACACAATAAGTACTTTCTGTAAAAAAATAAAAGTAAAATTATTCCATAAGTAAATAATAATAAAGTCAATCCACACACACATATATATATATATTGTTACGTCTCCGTTCGTTAGTTAATTTCCGTAAACATTATTTCCGAAAAACTCTAACGATACAAGTCCTTTCTTAAATAAAACTGGTTTATTCTTTCTGAATACAACTTTGCAATACACTTAATTTCAACGGTCACGGTATAACCAACGCTATAACTCACAAGAACGTCTCACGTGCCC
>NW_013672308.1:43430-46635 GCF_000517525.1 Limulus polyphemus
TTTCTTTTGCTGTTCTTGTATTGCTGCCATCAGATCTGCTAAGCTGTAGTTTGATTTGTTGCCTCTCGTTTCCATTTTTTTTTTATTTTTGTTTTCCGTCCCACTCTCTGACACCAATTTGTTACGTCTCCGTTCGTTAGTTAATTTCCGTAAAAATTATTTCCGAAGAAACTCTAACGATACAAGTCCTTTCTTAAATAAAACTGGTTTATTCTTTCTGAATACAACTTTGTAATACACTTAATTTCAACAGTCACGGTATAACCAACGCTATAACTCACAAGAACGTCTCACGTGCCCAACAATATTCTCTGTCCGCATACATTCAATTACTCATTACATTATTGCCGTCACGTTGTGACCGTCTTATATATAAAAGAATACCGAAATCTAGTAAACTCCCGATATTTCAGGAAAGGACGTGAATGTTCGAGAAGCTTGTGGGGTGATACTAGCGTCACGTGACCTCCGATGTCGTAACAATATATATTATGAAGCATGGTCACTACACACTAGGGTAGGTTGTTGGTTGGTTGGTTGTAGTTAAGCGCAAAACTACACAATGGGCTATCTGTGCAGGGCCAACCACGGATATCGAAACCCGATTTTTAGTGCTATAAGTCCGCAGACTTACCACTGTGCCTCTGGGGAGTCATTAGTGTAGGTCAAAAACTGAAAGTCCGAATTTTGAAATGGCGAGGGTATTAAAAACTATCTCTTTGTAAGAAAGTTATGCTGTGAATATTTAAAAGCCATAGCTTAATATACTGAGGGTCCACAATGACCTTGAAATCTTTCACTGGTACAAAGAAAATGTTTAGGTTTCTGAGAACAGATTGTCCAAGGTCAAGGTCAAAGAGACCTTCTTCATACTTTAATAGAAGGCAAGACAGAACTCGAGTCCAAGAAAAATGAAAAGAAATGTATCATCTGTCAACATCCATGTAAGAACATGTAGCTCTTGTTGAAGAACTTGGACCCTGGAATATTGGCCCCATTGCGCCTCCTGTTTCAAGTGCAAAATCCCAACAAATGAATATAATTGACTTTTTCACATCCAATGATGCTCAGGTTGACAGTTTTTTGGCAGTAGGGTGTAATTGAACAAATATAAATGCAGTTACAAACAGTAGAACAATCCGATGCCTAGAGATTCATCTCAAGAAACACTTCAATGGCTGATGTTTACTACACATGAAATAACCTCCCCTCCATAATTTACTTGAAGAAGTCGTTGGTGAAACTCTTAACACCAATGCATTTTCAGGGCCAAAAGGGAAGGTTCTGATGGCATTACACATCCCTGAAGTTTTGATTTACAGCCTATCACAGGTTCTGATTTGCCAAAATTTAATTTCCGTAATTTGAACAGCGATCTGAAATATTTGTATGAAATAGCACAAGCAGTTACATCAGGGCATTGCTCAGATGCCCTTGAGTCAAGAAAAATATGGCCTATTAGTCATTCTCAGTGGGTGACAGTTGCAAATAGAATTCTTCAGCTCTATGCAAACCCATTAGAAAACCTAATGACATTTGCGACTTATGTTGTCGAATATATGTTTCAGTTTCGTTTACAGCCGAATCTCAATCATCTTGCACAGAACGAACCTGACATTTTTTTCTCCTGATCAAAAGCTCCCACTATGTCAGGGATGATATAACAGCAATTACTGACCCTGTCATTCTATAGAATGCCTACTTCGTACATCCTGAAAATGCTTTTAGCCATGTTGACAGATGAAAGACGGCATATTTGTACTAAGGATGATCTTGACAGCAAGAATGGAGCTCTCTAAGGATCTGCAGAAATCTAGGACCACTGAACTGAATTTAGATACAATTGATTACATCAACCTCATGACTTGGGACCCGGAGCACAGATACTAGAAACATTGATGAAATATTTCTGAGAAGTTGTATTGTTGACCCAAAAAACCCAAAAGTTCAGTTTACAAAATTCCCTGCCATACACAGGCTGTTGAAAGATGAGTTAATCTCGTGACTGAGGCATCATTATCAGAAACAATTAGATGGATTTATATGCACAATAACTGAATCAAGAAATGTGACTCAAAATCTGATTCCAGTACAAGCAAAAAATAAACTAGTATAGCTCTTAGTGGTTAGGTGGTTGGGCAAAGCCGGGTGGAACTTATTCTGCACTTACCTTTCCAGGTGAGTTCTGCGTAATTTTGACAGCCTACATGTTTTAACCAGCAAAGAACTGTATGTTTACTTACGTGTTATGTAACATATCCAATACACACGCATACATATAATCTTTAAGGCTACTGTGGGCCCTCAAAACATAACGCTAGAGGATGTAATTTCACCACAGCAGATTTCTAGTTACTAGGAAATTTTTCCCACCAGGATCATTTTGATTCTGCATAGAAAAAATTCACCCTGTAAGTGTGACCCACCCTTCTACACACTTCTCTTTCCATTAAATAACTTAAAAATTGTCTTCTCTTATATTGTATTTCATTACCTTCCTGAGAAAACAAAAAGCACTGAGTAGTGTATGAATACTTCTTCTGCAACAGTGCAGTTATTTTTTTCTAAAGCACAGAAATAGTATGCGTATGTATATGGTATTAATTATCTAAAATAGAACATTAACTTTGGGCCCCAATGGAACAGCGGTATGTGTACAGACTTACAACGCTAGAAACCGGGTTTCGATACCTGTAGTAGGCAGAGCACAGATAGTCCATTGTATAGCTTTGTGCTTAACTTAAAAAAAAACAATTAAGTTTGGTTGGTGGATTCAAATACAATAAACTGATTAGAAATAACTGAAATCGCGCAACTTTAACAGCATTTACAGAGATGGCTTTTAAAAAGTATTTTCGTATTAGATAATAATTATTAAGTCTCTCTTTAAAATCACTGAAGTTTCAATATAGATCATCATATTTCTATTCCATGTTCCAGGTTCTTTGCTTCAAATATATAGTTTATTTTGCATTTTATTAGCCAAATATTGTATTGTTTATTCTGTAATAAATAAATACTGAAGTATTTTTTCACTCAGATTTTATTTACTTCCTAATATAAGTAGCAAAATATATTCTAGTGTTGTCGGTTTTTTTTTGTCAACAGTTTGTTGTCTTTATTATTATTGTTGATTTATTTGCAATCAACTTAAATATTCCCCACCAACCCCCATCGTGAAAGTCCCAACAGCTAAGTGTAAAAT
>NW_013672308.1:47635-48540 GCF_000517525.1 Limulus polyphemus
CAAAGAAACAAGAGATAGAGAAGGTCGTGGATGGTCTAATAAAGGAAGGAATAGTCGAGAAATCAGATAGTCCCTAGTCAGCTCCCGTCGTGTTAGTCCAGAAGAAGGATGGGACCCAACGTTGCTATGTGGACTTTAGGGCTCTTAACAGTATAACCGAAAAAAGACTCATACCCACTGCCAAGAATTGATGATACTCTAGATGCCCTAAGTGGAGCTAAGTGGTTTTAAACTCTGGACTTAAAGTCAGGTTTCCATCAACTAAAAATGGCTGAAGCAGTTAGACCTAAGACAGCAGTTAGTTATGGCCAAGGTCTCTGGCAATACCGAGTGATGCCATTCGGGCTCAGTAATGCTCCAGCAATATTTGAGAGGCTGATGGAACGAGTATTGGAAGGCCTACAATCTAGGATAGCCCTAGTGTACCTGGACAATGTCATTGTATTTGCAACAACTTTTGATGAGGAAATGTCCCAGCTAGAGGAAGTATTCAAGTGTTTGAAAGCAGCAAACCTCAAATTCCACCCCAAGAAATGTCGTTTGTTCCAAAAAGAGGTGCTTTACTTAGGGCACATTGTAAGTGAGCGTGGTGTGCAAACTCATCCTGACAAGGTGAAAGCAGTGCGTGACTGGCCAACACCAGACAATGTGGGAGAGTTAAGAAGTTTCTTGGAATGCTGTACCTATTACAGGAAGTTTGTGAAGGACTTTGCAACTATAGCTGCTCCACTACATGATTTGACTAAAAAAGGCCAGAAGTTTGAATGGACAGTTTCTTGCCAGCATTCTTTCAAGACATTGAAAGAAAAATTGGCTTCAGCTCTACTTTTAAAGCTTCCAGATCGCTCACTGCCATACATACCGGATTGTTATGCTAGTAATATCGGAATTGGAGAAGTGTTGTT
>NW_013672309.1:0-2783 GCF_000517525.1 Limulus polyphemus
GTGCTACTGGAAGTTTGCGAAATGTTAGCTTGTCGGCTTTTGTCAACTTCAAATCCTCGTTTCTTATAATTATACTGTTAAAGGTACAAGGAGATATACCTAGCTTCATTGCAATGGCTCTTTGGGTCGGAGGATTCCCTTTCGTAACTATAGCAGTCGTTTTGCATATGAGGACGTTTATTGGATAGATTAGAATGCGGTTTCGGATGCTATTTTAAACACTCTCTTGTGCGATTCTGTCCGTTTAAAAATCTTTCTGTAAAATGTACTCCCTCGTTGGGTCACCGGCAAGTCTACGGACTTACAACACAAAAATCTGATTCCCAACGGTAAAAAAAGCAGATATTTCATTGTGTAGCTTTGCATTAAGTAAACAACTACAAGATAAAATGTAATTAACTTTCTGTATACTTGTTAAAAAATCAGGTCCATGCAGACTGTTCAGTCTTCACAGATGAAATATGTAGAAGGACAACTTCTAATTCATTGTACATTGGATTCTCTAAAAATATCCTCAGATTAATTTCTGAGTTTCATTGTATGATGTTTTTTTATAAATTTCTAATCTTTTTTTTTTTCCAAATTTCATGAGTTAAAAAAAAACACTCAAAGTTCAAGAACTAGGTCTACTAAAGAATTCTACGCTTGGCTTCAGAATAAACTTTTCTCATTTAAAGAGTGTTTTACGAACAAAAAACATGGCCTCATTTGATTTCGATTTTGTGTTCTATTATTAGGCATAAACCAATTCAAAAGAAACCGTCGTTAGCTATTTGAATATTATGTGAACAGTGCCACAGAAGACAGATTTTAGCAGCTGAACATTATACACATATAAGGAGTTTAATGAGCTCGTGATACGGGCCGCGCAAACGTCTTATAACCCATAAAATATTCTTCTAAAATAAATGGCAATTACAGTGGCAATAATTGTTTCTATTTTATAATGCCACAAATACAAATCAACGTGTTTTTTCAACCAATGTTTTACTTTTACCAAGATATAGATTTAGGCTTAGCAGTACTAAATAAACAGCAGTTGTTTGTTTACAAGGCATTCCATTTTGTTTTATTTCAACACACACTGGTTATTGACAGTTGTTAAAGTTGCCCTTTAAACTTTATCACGAACCTTCCTTCTCATGTCATCACTTTTTTTTATTCATTTTCCTAGAAACCTACAGATTATATCTTGTTTAAATATGTATTATATTTCTTGGCAACAACATTTTCTGAATAGAGCTTTGAGTTTTCCATGCACGTAGATTCAAACCGAACCTCCTTTTTCCCCTGAAATATGACGTGAAGGTACAGAAATAAATGTCTTTAATCCGTAAAAAAGGGAGCGTACAAAAACGGACGGTTTGTTGTTCAACAAAAACAAAATGAGGTAATATGTGTAACTACGGTACTTTTGGTCTAAAGTCTAAACAAAAGATAGCCGCTAAAAATGACAGATGGGTCAATCGCACTTTGTCTTCAGAACTTTGTTTTCAAGGAAGAAAAGGGACAAATTAAAGAAGTTCTAGTACACCACGTAAATAGTAATAGTTAAACACAGACTGTTCCTCAGAATAGGAAGACAGAAGTTACACCACGTAAATAGTAATAGTTAAACACAGGCTGTTCCTCAGAATAGTAAGACAGACGTTACACCACGTAAATAGTAATAGTTAAACACAGACTGTTCCTCAGAATAGTAAGACAAAAGTTACACCACATAAATAGTAATAGTTAAACACAGGCTGTTCCTCAGAATAGTAAGACAAAAGTTACACCACGTAAATAGTAATAGTTAAACACAGACTGTTCCTCAGAATAGTAAGACAGACGTTACACCACATAAATAGTAATAGTTAAACACAGACTGTTCCTCAGAATAGTAAGACAGAAGTTACACCACGTAAATAGTAATAGTTAAACACAGACTGTTAATATCGAAGTTTGTTATCCTTAATCACAGCTTTTGTAGAAAGAATTACTGTTGGGTAGAATTTTGTTAACATTGAAGTTTTTTTTAGCCTCAAACAATTTTTGTAAGAAAAGTTACTGTTGGGTAGACATTTATTAAAATTGAAGTTTTTTTAGCCTGAAACACAATTTTTGTCGAAAGAATAACTACAGAATAGACTTTTGTTAACATTGAAGCTGTTTTAACCGTGAACACAACTTTTATGGATAGAATAACTGCGGGGTAAACTTTGCTTAAGATTGTAGTTTTTTAGGCTTAAGCACAACTTTTCTGAAAAAAATAACCGTAGGGTAAACTTTTGTTAACATTGAAGTTTCTTTAGCCTTAAATAAACTTTTATAGAAAAAGAATAACTGTATGGTAGACATTTGATTACTGCTTAACTTAAAATCTGACGCAAATGGATTTTGTGCATTTGTGTTACAATGAAAAAGGCCGTACAATGTTATTTTAATAGCATAAGATAAAATAACTTCAAACGTGGCATTTACGGTTTATTAACAAAAACAGAGTTATATTTGATTTAAACAATGATCCTTGAGAAGGTTTTAAGACCAGTATAAAAACTGTCAAATGTTTTGTAAGTAGAAACTTGTTGCTTGTAGAACAAAAGCATTAGCGAATCGAGTTCACACTCCACATAATAAGCGTGAAGTATGAACATGTTGTGAACGAGTTCACACTCCACATAATAAGCGTGAAGTATGAACATGTTGTGAACGAGTTCACACTCCACATAATAACCGTGAAGTATGAACATGTTGTGATTATTGACGCTGTATTGAAATATATATATATACACTGAATGGTC
>NW_013672309.1:3783-10455 GCF_000517525.1 Limulus polyphemus
ACAAACCACGTGAAACCCCTATACACGTGCTTTGATTGCTCTACCCGCACATGTTTTAATTTCTAATGAACGCTCTACAGAACCATATGCTACAAACAAATCACATGAACCCTCCCCGCACGTGTTTTAATTATAGATACTTTATTGAAAAGTACATTATAAACTACATGAAAAGCCTCCCTCCCACCACATCTAATCCGAAACAAATAACCGACACTGTTAATTAAGTCGTGGTTTTATCAAACTTTACAAAAGGACCCTAAAATTAGAGCAGGATAGCTTTTATATATATATATATTGTTTGAAGTTAAGCACAAAGCTACATAAAGGGATATCTGTGCACAGGTATCGAAACCCGGTTTCTAGCGTTGTAAGTCAGCAGACACTGTGCCACTAGGGGGCAGGATAGATATAGAATGATATACATGATATTTAAATAAAACTTAAGATAAAAGAAAATAACAGAAATCAGAAGAAAAG
Source organism: Limulus polyphemus (assembly GCF_000517525.1). Taxonomy (NCBI): domain Eukaryota; kingdom Metazoa; phylum Arthropoda; class Merostomata; order Xiphosura; family Limulidae; genus Limulus; species Limulus polyphemus. The sequence goes on from NW_013672309.1 coordinate 4,264, forward strand.
AAACCCAATAAAACAAGCGTTCCCATAAGGTCGATCTTTCTCCGATTGTAATCCATTTCCTTCGAACATAAAATCTTCTTTACTGTTAACAGACTAGTAAAAAGTCCCAAAACACAAGTACCGAGTAGAAATGGCGTTTAGTTCATGAATGGATACAATTTAATCATCGAATGTTAGCATATGCGATAGCGATTTCCTGTTGAAAAATCACCTATTCTGGTAATCTGTTCATACAATTTAGTGTTAAGCCTAGCCATTAATCCCTAAATTGTAGATAGGACAGTTTTAATATTTATTTTTCGGTTATAATTTTGTAAGCAAGCATCAGTCTCAGACAGGGTGTATACTTTTGTAGTTAAGAACAAAGCTACACAAGCTCTGCCCACCACGGGTATCGAACCCCGGTTTCTAGTGTTGTAAGTCTACGGACATACCGCTGTGTCACTGGAGGGCCAGGGTGCATGTGCAAAAGAAAAATCAAAATGCAAAGGTACATATACACATATAGTTGGATCAATAGAAACACACACACATATGGATATGATCTATATCTTCTTACCTATATCATACTTATTGAAGTTTGGTATATAGTATAAAAATCAGTTTTGATACACAGAGTCAATTAAAAGTGTACAAAAATCTCTTCTTAATATTAGTGTTAGAAATTTACCTTCCAAATTAATCCTGGCTTTAAAGGTCATTGTTTGTGACCGCTAAGATAGAAGTGTTCATTTTTAAGTAGTTTTAACGTATTGACTGGTACATTTCTGTGTACATAGATTCAAACCCTAGACACCTTTTACCAAGATATGTGTTTTAAAGGTAAAGAAAGAAGTTCCTATAGATCATAAAAAAGTGAAGCCAAGAAACAGATACTTTATTGTTCACCAAAAACAAAACGAGATTTATGCACGTGAAATTACGATATTTTTGACCTAAACGAGAGGTAATAATGACCTCAGAGGTCAGATAGAATATTTATACATTTCTCTCTTTTTGTAATTGGAATATTCTATGACACATTCTTGTGATGAAACGGCTGATAATAATTGTAACAACACCTTAATTTATTGACCTCATACAGGTTTCCAGTAAAAGGAGCGTACAATATCATTTCAAAGGCACGCGCTACTGAAAGTTTCTGCACAGAGTGGTGAAATGATTTTTGAAATCTGTGGGTGAAATATACAAAATTAAATTACAGAATTGTTCTCATGTTTTCATCAAAACTCCCGTTTATTTCACTATTGATAGAGTAGAAGCCTACAGTTGTATGTTTGAAGTTAAGCAGAGAACTACACAATGGGTTATCTGTGCTCTGCCCTATCAAAACCAGGTTTCTAGCGTTGTCAGTCCGCAGACATTCCACTATGCTACTTGGGGACTATTACATTGTAAGTTGGGCCCGGCATGACCAGGTGGTTAGGGCGCTCGACTCGCAATCTGCGGGTTCGAATCCCCGTCACACCAAACATGCTCGCCCTTTCAGCCGTGGGGGCGTTACAATGTGACGGTCAATCCCACTATTCGTTGGTAAATCTATGAAGCTGTAATAAATATTGGCCTATATTATGTGGACTTGTAGAGTATAGGTGCTCTGGAAGTGTAAGTTTTTACCGATGAAAAAAGTTCTAATTCATCTTGTGTATACTTGTTTTAAAATATCCACATTTTTTTCACACGTTCTTTGTGTGAACTGGTTTGCTTTTACGAAGATTTAGGTAACTTTTCTCGTTGTGGCACCATCTTGTGCTGACAAATGTAGACTTGTAAATATATATACCTAATCACAAAGATACAATTCTTTGTTAACTCTAGCAGTAGGAGTAGAAGACTCCTTTATCTGCAACACGTGTTTCTATGCAAATCGCTGAAATATTTCGTTGATTTCCAAAAATGAATCCAATTTTCGATTGCGAAAGTTTTACTGAAGTTATGAAATAACAATAGAATTTTGTTTGTTGTTAAATGCAAAGTTACACAATGTGCTATCTGTGTTCTGCCTACCCCGGGTATCGGAACCCGATGTTTATCGTTATAAAACTCTAAACTCTTCGCTGAGCCACTGGCAGACAATAATAATAATTACGTACATTTGATTATGAGCAAACGACTACGAATACAAAATATATTTTAATTAGCTTAACATTTTTGAATACACGATCGACAATACATTATAACTGCAGTATATACTTCCATTGTTTTACTTTAATCAATAAATTAAACCACAAACTGTGTAATTATTAGTTATTAGGTTTTTATTACCATTCCCATAAGTCAAGCAGAAATAAGAAGAGGCATTTCTTTTTTGCAGGTGTCGCTTTAAGCAGTTGTTAAGGCTTCACATTGTACGTAAGCAAAATAAAAATAATAAAAGAATAAAAAGAAAGAAAGAAACAAAAACTAATAATTTGTACTGAATTTAGCAGCCATGTCAAACGATGCCTTTCAAAAGTTGGCTAAAATACTCAATACTTTTCTCTTTTTTTTTTTTTGGAATATGATGGTTGTATGTGATATTTCTTTTTGGAAAATTCACCTTAACTCAGAATACATCAGGCAAATATAGATAACTTAGAATGATCACGTAGGAAGTCATTTTGGTTTGTGTGGTTATTAAATAATAAGTTTTTAACCTAAGAAGCAACTGTGGCAGGGTTAGAGTCAATTGCTGTAAAAACATAAAGATACCGGAAATAAAGTGTCCAGGTGTGAACAAACCCCACAAAAAACAAGTAAAGTGTACACGCATGAGAAAAACACAGAAAATATCAGTGTCCAGGAGTGAAAAACAACACAAAAAACAAGTAAAGTGTACAGGCGGGAAAAAAACAACAACAAGTAAACTGTACGGGCTTGAAAAAACACACAAAACATCAAAGTGTCCAGGCGTGAGAAAAACAAAAAACGAGTAAACTGTACAGACTTGAAAAACACACAAAACATCAAAATGTCCAGGCGTGAAAAAAAAAACAAAGAAGTAAACTGTATACAGGCTTGAAAAAAGAACAACACGAAAAACAAGTAAAGTGTCCAGGTGTGAAAAAATACACACAAAAATCAAGTAAAGTGTTCAGACGTGAAAAAAAAACACACAAAAAAGTTAAGTGTTCAGGCGTGAAAAAAAGTAAATTATACAGGCGTAAAAAAATACACACAAAAATCAAGTAAAGTGTTCAGACGTGAAAAAAAAACACACAAAAAAGTTAAGTGTTCAGGCGTGAAAAAAATAACAACAATCAAATGTTTAAGTTAAAGGAAAGATTTTGAAGAATGCCGATATTCTCTGGATTTACTAATCCCACTTCGTGAGACAACTTTACAAATATCTTATGATAATAATGGCTGAAGACGGCTTGAATGGGTAATGAAGAAAAACTTTAATATAAGTTTAATATAACAGCAAATGTACCTTATAAGTTTAACATAACAGCAAATGTACTTATATTAAAGTTTTCTTTATTACCCATTCAAGCCGTTTCCAGCCATTATTAGTCTCAAAGTGGGTTCCTCGTCATCGAATCTTATGATAATGTTAGCCGATAGAGGGCACCAAGTACGTTTGCCTCTAGTTGTTGTTTTTCGTCGTGCAACGCTACACAAAGGCCTATATGCACTCTGTCTACTGCGGGGAATCGAACCTCGGATTTTAGCGTTATAAGCCCATAAACTCAGTACTGTCCCATCGAGGGACCGGTCTGTCTCTCATCAGTATAATCTTGGTTAGAAAATTCGGGAAAATTATATAACTGTTAGCTATTCCTTTTTTTTTTCTTCAGTTGTATGTTACTTCTTTTAAGGAGTAGAAATTTTCAAAGTAAAATAAACACCAAAAGGAATAAAAGGAAATATACTGTTCAATATTCTAAGTGACTCATTATGTTGAACTGTAATTATAAATATGCTACTGTAAAACGATACAATTACACGGAGGGTAAGCCTTAGTTCGCTTTAGCATCTACAAGTCCAGTTGACTAAAAACTTTCGGAAAAAAGTAAGAAATTTAGTAGAAAACAAATTAATAAACTATTACCTTCATCTTGGCCAAAGAATGACAAATAACCAGTACGCATTACATTAGGCAAGAACACGTTGTTTTTGAAATATTTTAGAAACTATATATCATGTTTTAAGACTTTCAGTGCTGATTGAAGGATGGAAACCATTTTCAATAAAGACGACAAATAACTTCAAATCATATTTATTCTACCCGACGTTTCGGTTTACGTCTTTATCAAGGGTCTATGAACGTCACAGGTTATAAAACAGAAAAAAGAAAAGAAACTATTAGTTAGGGTTAAGGGTTCTAAGGAATAACAGAAGAATCTATATAGCGTCACCACGTTAGAAGATGTCATAAAACAAACACAACATTATATATAAGAGGGTGTCCGATCTGGTTTTCTGCTGTCTCAATCTTGCTTCCCGAGCGAATGTAAATTTTCCATAATGTTATCAAGACACTGCGTGACCTACTTATCCAAAAACTCAGTTTAATAAAATAAAAGTTACATTGTCTATATAGCCCGATATTTTTTTCCTGTCAAGCTAAATCTAAAGACGAAGAAGATTATTTCAAGGTACACAAAATACAGTGTACGGTAAAGTACTTCACTAAACTGTTTGTAAGTTTGAATAGAGTTGTTTAAACATTTGTTCAACAACAAGTGAGTGTAAAACCCTTAAATACACCATTTCGATGTTTGCAAGTTTGTTTATTTTCCTTTGCAGGTTAGTGATGCATTTATTTTTCCCCTTTTGTTGTTATTGTTGTTTTTGGACAGTCGTGCGAAGCTACACAAGACCTAGCCGATTTAGTCGTTTTTGACTTTGAACTGGTAGACTAGAAGAAAAAAAACAGCTTATGAAGGCACCCACAGCCTCAAAGTGCGGAGCATAATTTTGCAACAATGGAACGCGAGCCATGCTTACTTATATTTGCAGTCTGGCACGCTAACCACTAGGCCACGCCTGACCTCTTTCCACCTTTTAGTGTGCCAGCTTTCGACTCTGATGGTAATTGCAACTGTACAGAAAACTAGCTTAATAATATGATTTTAATTTTTTTTTCATATGTTATTAATCTACACTCAATTTAGAACAGAAAATAAAAAACAAAACTGTCAACTTTTACAGTGGGTTTGTTTGTTTGTAATTAAGCACAATGCTACACAATGGGCTATCTGTGCTCTGCCCACCACGGGTATCGAAACCCGGATTATAGCGTTGTAAGTCCGCAGACATACCGCTGTGCCACTGGGGGGGGGGGGGCTTTACAGTGGGTGTATGGTTCTTGGTGCAATACAAAAAAAAAGATTATCTTTACTAAATAAAGTATATTGGCTAGATCTACAATAAAATAGAACAGAGAGGAATCGGGTTTTAAATTTATAACATAAAAAGTATTTAAAAACAGATCTACAAAGGTCTAGAAATACTGGACATGACCCCCTCCCCCCAGTGGCACAGCAGTATGTCTGCGGACTTACAACGCTAGAAAATGGAATTCGATACCCGTGGTGGACAGAGCACAGATGGCCCAATGTGTAGCTTTGTGCTTAATTTCAGACAAACAAACAAGACTGTACATAAACCCCATATAGAAATCCTCCTTAAACACTTTGACTTTTCTATTTTATTAGACCGATATTAATCCATTTGCTATACAAGCGTCCCGGTATCATGGATATTTTATACAAGAATAACATTATGTAATATCTAAAAATCCATTTATTCAGCTCCATGTCACGTATTAAGCGTTTTTGTGTTTGTTTCTGGACTTAGCAGTCTTAATTTTAATTAATTTAGTGCTAATCAGGTGTATTTGTTGAAGATTACTGCTAATAAGCCAAGACCTTGCACAATAAAAGTTAACGCATACAAGAAAATGATTTCTGGGAAAACAACAAAGTATTTTGAATTAGTAATTTTTCCAGTTTCCTTCATCCCGGCCACAGCCCCATACTTTGTGATCCTGGACACTGGTGGACGTTCCGATTTAACCTTCTGTTCAACTCATTGGTTGCAGTAAGTGATCAACCCTAAGAAAATATTTGATTTGAAATAACAGCAAATCTATGCGCGGGACAGATGTTGCCTACAGTGTGTGTGTGTGTGTGGCGGTACTTAACTGTTGAGTGAGAGGAGATGTCGCCGTGTGTCGCGTCGTCGTACAGTCGTAGGTCGAGTAGG
>NW_013672309.1:11395-22631 GCF_000517525.1 Limulus polyphemus
GACGGCTGTTGCCCAGTGTGTACGCGCGTTTCACAGTTTCAGGTGCAGGAGAGATGTTGCCCAGTGTGTACGCGCGTTTCACAGTTTCAGGTGCAGGACGGCTGTTGCCCAGTGTGTACGCGCGTTTCACAGTTTCAGGTGCAGGAGAGATGTTGCCCACAGTGTGTACGCACGTTTCACAGTTTCAGGTGCAGGAGGGATGTTGCCCAGTGTGTACGCGCGTTTCACAGTTTCAGGTGCAGGAGAGATGTTGCCCACAGTGTGTACGCACGTTTCACAGTTTCAGGTGCAGGAGGGATGTTGCCCAGTGTGTCGCGCGTTTCACAGTTTCAGGTGCAGGAGGGATGTTGCCCAGTGTGTACGCGCGTTTCACAGTTTCAGGTGCAGGAGGGATGTTGCCCAGTGTGTACGCGCGTTTCACAGTTTCAGGTGCAGGAGGGATGTTGCCCAGTGTGTGCGCGCGTTTCACAGTTTCAGGTGCAGGAGAGATTTTGCCCACAGTGTGTGCGCGCGTTTCACAGTTTCAGGTGCAGGAGGGATGTTGCCCACAGTGTATGTTTGTACATTTCACAGTTACAAGTACAGGACGGCTGTTGCCCTCAGTGTATACATTTCGCAGTTTCTCGTGTAGAACATGTGTTTTCGACAGTACCTCTCTTGGTTACCTAACGTAATAGCTGACACTAAACACGTGACTTCTAAATAAGGACTAAGAATTTTAATTTAAAACAATGTTAACTTTTAAGACTATACCTTTAACTATGTCTGATGACACAAGGATTAAGTTCAAGGGCAGATCTAGGACTTTTGCTAGGGGGTTGGGAAGCCCACCAGATTATGAAACCTTTTGAAAGAAATCGTTTGCTGCATTAAGTGTAAAGATACCTTTCTGGTAGTCAATCGAAAGGGGGGTTGCACTACCTCAACTTCCTTTGAACCTGCCCTCGATAGTAGTCCATCAAAGGGGGAAGCACCTCTCAAATTCCTTTGAATCTACCCTTGATATTAATGTTTTCATTTGATGCTCACAGATGTAATGTAAGTGGATTTAATTAAAAAAGAATCTATAAAGCTACGTATTCACTGTTTTTATCTGATGTTAAACCTGAAGAATCAAGTCTTTGTTAGCCTTCAACATGAACAAAACGTGGAGGACAACCCGCCAGGCCTCATTTTCACTATTTGTCTCAAGTATATTTCATGTAAACAGATAATTCACAAATAAACAGCGAGAAATCTAGCTCAAGAACAATTTATACACAGTGAGTTATTAATAATATAGCTACAAATAGTATGATTCTAAACTTAAGACTGTATCTCTTCTTCGGAATCAGTCATACATGGAAATATGTGAAACTTTTATAGTTATATAATTCCATTCATTCGAATCTTCAGTCTCGTCATCAAGAAAAACAAAACAAAATTCCACTTCGAATGGTTTGCTAAGAAACCATTATTACAACATATTCCATCTACGTGATAACTCATCTCTGTACTGAGCATCTTTTATTCGTTAATACCATTCAGAGTTGCGGATGCTAATTCAAAACATATTTCTGGTAAAATTTTGATCGAACTAAAGATAGTAAACATTAATAAAAACGTTATTTTTGAATTGTGAATGTCATATTATTAAATAATTAGTGTATTTACGTGTGTAACTTAAAGTAGTGTGAAAAGAACCTAGCTTGATATTCTGAAACCTCATTATTGAAACTTATCATGTATACAGCAATACTTTTAGGTTCATTGGGCGTACCATACTCCAGGTCGTCTTCGTTCGCCCGAGTACAAGAGCAATGGCTTGCTGTAATAAGGTCCTTGACCAACATACGGGATTCCATACATCCTGTAACGAACATCTCTTTCTTCATTTTGGGGGAAAAATGGAGGTGGTCGCTGGTATCCGACAAAAGGTGGTCTTCGAGCAGCTGGTACAAAATCGGATCTCGGGGCAGTATTTTGTACTGGAACTGGCCCTTTGGTGATAACTACTTTTGGTCTTATTTCCCCATAGTGTGATGTGTCGCCATGGTTATTATGATGTCCATCATCATCGCTGACCAAAACTACGGACCCCACTACTTTGTCGTATTCAGAACTGTTAGGTGGGAAAATGTTATGTTTGTCTTTAGAATAGAAATTATCTTCATCACTCACATCGTATTTGATCTTGTTTCCATAATACATTCTAGGAGGCGGGACATAAACTGGTCCTGGGTTCTGAAGCGTTTCTTGGTTTTTTTCATCCGCCAGATGTCCGAAGTATTCATCACCAGGACGAGGTGTAACGTCTACTGGTCTTACATCATGTGATAGTTTCTGGTTTATTTTCTCAGAATCGTAGTTTGGAACATGTCTAGAGTATCCTTCTTCATCACCAGAATATTTGTTATTCTGATTTGGACCAAATGAATCTTCAGAGCCTGGTCTTACTGGAAGATTGGGATATCTTTCAACTAGATCTGGTCTTACTGGAGGATTAGGATATCTTTCAACTAAATCTGGTCTTACTGGAGGGTCGGGATATCTTTCAATTAAATCTGGTTTTACTGGAGGACTGAGATATCTTTCATCAGAATTTGACCTTACTGAAGGATTAGGAAAACTGTAGTCGTAGTCTGGTCTATTTGGATATATTTCTTTTTGATCTGGCCTTACTAGATGATGAGGAGAATTTTCATAGTGATTTGGATTTACTGGATGTATTGAATGTCCTTTCTTATCATCTGTTTCTGGGGGCTCTTCTTGATGTGGGTTTTCATGCGGGTTTAAGATGGAGGGTGAAGATGAGATGTTTTATTTTTGAATAATTTGAATTATGGGAAGGTAATCTTTCTCCATATTCAACGTGTGTAGAAGCTGGACGACCATGACTGTTAACCACAGTAGAATAAGTCTCATCAGTTGAACTGTAGGCTGGGTCCTTCTTGCCCTTGGCAGAATTTGGCTGGCTGGGAAGCTTGCTGCCTGTAGCAACCTTGTCTTCTGAAGAACCGTACGCTTTTTGGTCATGAGGCGTGAGTGGTAGGGCGGGCACAGCTTTGGAATGACCATGATCATGTTTTCCAAAGTCTCGTAGATGGTCTTCGTGGTGTTCTTTGTGACCGTCATGGGCCGAGTCGTGAGCTTCGTGATCCTTAATCTCTGTGGTAAAGCCTCTGTCGTGTTGTCCATGTTCTCTCCCGTAGTGGTCATCGGCTTGCTCGTGCTTTTGAACAGCACTGTCGTGACGGCCAAAACCCTTATCGTGGTGAGCATCTATATAAAAACAAAATACAGTTTGAATAGTTACTAATATTATCATGTTTGGTAACACATGTTTATAAGTTAAAACCTGCACCAATACTTACATATCGTTGACAAACTAACAGCTACCTACTAGCTTTACAAAACCATGGCAAAACGTCCTGAAGCATTCTCTAAGATTATCTTGACGATCGATTCTGGAATATTTTAGTCGTTAAGTCTAATTCAAAACGTCAAATGGTATAGCATTTTTTTTTTTAGTTCACAAATGAACTTGTCGGTTTCGTAGTAAAACTGAACATCTCATTTAATCTATCTTCAAATGCATTTTTATTACATTCTTAACACTGGTGATATTAGGTTTCTTAATGAAACTAAGCACCTTTCTTTAATCAGTCATCCATTTCTTTATTACATTCTTAACACTGGTGATATTAGGTTTCTTAATTAATGAAACTAAGCACCTTTCTTTAATCAGTCATCCATGTCTTTATTACATTCTTAACACTGGTGATATTAGGTTTCTCAATTAATGAAATTAAGCACCTTTCTTTAATCAGTCATCCATTCTTTATTACATTCTTACCACTGGTGATATTAGGTTTCTTAATTAATGAAACTAAGCACCTTTCTTTAATCAGTCATCCATTTATTTATTACATTCTTAACACTGATATTGTTATGTTTTTTTAGTGAAACTGAATGGTTTGATATTTAATTTCGCATCTGCAAAAATAAAGATAAGTTTTTTCTAATTTGTTTCATTTAAATTAGTATTGTATGTTTTCCAATTTTCTAATTAATACGTATGTTATAAGGCTAAAATCCGAAGTTCGATTCCTCGTGGTGGACACAGCAAATAGCCTAATGTGGCTTCGCTCTAAACAAACGAGGCAGATAATACGGACGATTATTAATAAGGTGTCTAACTCTGATGCCCCCCAGTGGCACAGCGGTATGTCTGTGGACTTATAACGCTAGAATCCGGATTTCGATACCTGTGGTGGGCAGAGCATAGATAGCCCATTGTGTAGCTTTGTGCTTAGTTACAAACAAACAAACTAACTAATTCTGATAACTAAATGTTGTTTGTCTATTTAATTTGGCTCACCATATTTTTTAAAAAATAAAACTTAATAGATATCATTAAAAACTCAACACTAAAGCATTTTAATTTCAGTATTAGAATATTACCCGAGTTTCAAACAAAATAATTTGATTTATATATATACACATATAAAACGACTATAAATCATATATACATATATATATATATATATATATTAATTTTTTTTCTCATCTTCTATGTCTTACTTACTCTTCCGATAAAACTCTCTTTCCGTTACTATCTTATATCCTCTCTCCTTCATCTTCTCTGTTCTTTTTGCTTGATTGTTGTCTGAGTAAGCTCGATCACCTTCATTTTCCTGGTGACTTTTGCGCCCATGTATTTCGGCTTCGCCATGAGCTTCCCGATCCCCATGGTGACCACGATATCCTTCTTCGTGAGTCTTTCCTTTGCCAAAATTTTCAGCTACAACGTCGTACTTTCCTCCAGGCAAATGCCTAGTTTCAAAATCGGATGCCTTTTTGAAACCGTCATGGTTACCGTGAGACTGCCGATGCCCATGAGAGTCATGTTCGTCATGAGCCTGATGTTCGGACACACCCCTGTGACGGTCGTGAGCTTTCTTGCTCTTCTCTTGTTCAGCATCAAGAAAACGCTCTGTAATACCCAATAAAATACAAATAAGTATGGTGGATAACTGTATGTAAAGATACGAGTGAACAACCCAGTCTTAAAACGTAGTTACCTCTTTCGTAATATTCAATCTCGGCCCTCTCCCGGTAACCTTCTTCGGCAAGTCCTGCTATATCGTGACCTCTGACGTCATGCCGATTACCTCTGTGATTTTTCACACGCTCGTGGGAACCATGCTCTTGTCCGTGAATTCCACGATCGTGTCCAGTTGATGTTTTCTCGTGATCGCGATGACCACGATCGTGGCCGCGAGAAGCTTCAGAATGATGGACACTGTCCTGGTTGGTCACGTGCGCTCCTCGTTCATGACCCTCAACGTGCGGCTTCACTAGAGCAACCCTGCTGGTTCCAAAAATAAGTCAATAATACTGCGTAATATAGTCTCGTATCACAGGTATAAAATTTAAAGTTTTATAATATTTAAAAATAATACAAAACGTAGCAAGTAGAACGTAAAATTTTGAAAAGTGATTAAAGATTGATCGAAATGTATTTATTATGTTATACATAAGTACTTCATAACTGATGTATCCTATGAAACAAATACACACATCCTTAACATGGCGCATAACGTGTGCCAACAAAATATATTGTTCGTTGTATTTACAAAATCGGGCTTATTAACTGTAATTTTTCTTGCACCTAATAACTATTCCGCCAATTAGAGCAAGTTTTATATTCCGAAATTCCATACAATTACACATTTTCGTACTTCAACAAATCAGAATAAAGTTTCTATCTAGCAGGTCGGAGTAGAGCCTTATAAGCCTAACACTGTTCCCTTATTTACGTTTCAAAATACGTTAAAAATTCGTTTATTTCAACATGATACTTAGTTTCGCATTTTGTGTGTGTGTGTGTTCGTAGTTCATGCCTCCCATTGGCACAGCAGTATGGCTGCAAACTTACAACGCTAAAAACTGGGTTTCGATATCCGTGGTGGGCAGAGCACAGATAGCCCACCTATTTACCTCCACAAAAGATAATTACTAGTAGAACGTATCTCTAGGTTATTACCATATCTTAGAAATAATAGATTTTTATAATATAAACTGTACCTTTTGTTATAGAATATATTCAAATACAAAGAATAAGCACTATTCTACTGTAAGATGAACCCTCTTGGAGGGGGGTGATGAATGTTAATGAGTATATCTAAGCCCAAATGAAACTCTCATTACCTATAAATAGATAAGTTGTATTTCTTTGTTTATTGTTAAGCGCAAAGCTAAACTAGTGGGCTATCTGTGCTGTGCGGGTATCGAATCCTGGTTTTTAGCCTGAGCCATCGAGGGGCCTAATAAACAAGTCAAATAAGCATCTAATTCAATCTTACTGAATTTAGTCTTAACTGATCTACGAGAATAGATAATTGCTGTTGATTTATGCAAAGTGCTCCCTGGTGACTCAGGAGTATGCTGAAGAAATTAAAACGCTAAACTCTGGGTTTTATACCCGTGGTGGGGAAAGAGTAGATAGCCTATTGTGTAGGTTTGCGCTTTACAACAAGCACGAAGCACCTCTTCAACGATAAAACTGATACACTTTAACCTTAGTTTTTTACCTTTTCAAATGAGTTGGTAAAATCTTCTCTGGATGGATCGAATCAGCTGCAACGTTCAGTCCGTCAACACCAGGGCTGTTTCTGTGTGCACCGCCGTCTATATTCTCGGCACCAGGCGTATCTCCAAAACTGGGTGTACGGCTGTTCGTATCCCCGACAACCAACTGTCGTTTTGTCACATTTTGTTTCTCACCTGGGTTGGAAAAATAAATTACATTAGCGCAATTTTATGTCGGTTTAACATTATAGGGGGATGATGATAAACAGTGGTTAAACGTGACAAGCCCTGTTTAACATTATAGGGGGGTGAGGATAAACAGTGGTTAAACGTGACACGCCCTGTTTAACATCATAGGGGGATGATGATAAACAGTGGTTAAACGTGACAAGCCCTGTTTAATATTATAGGGGGATGAGGATAAACAGTGGTTAAACGTGACACGTCCTGTTTAACATTATAGGGGGATGGGGATAAACAGTGGTTAAACGTGACACGCCCTGTTTAACATTATAGGGGATGAGGACAAACGGTGGTTAAACGTGACACATCCTGTTTAACATAATAGGGGGATGAGGATAAACGGTGGTTAAACGTGACACATCCTGTTTACCATTATAGAGGGATGAGGATAAACAGTGGTTAAACGTGACAAGTCCTGTTTAACATTATAGGGGATGAGGATAAACGGTGGTTAAACGTGACACATCCTGTTTAACATTATAGGGGATGAGGATAAACGGTGGTTAAACGTGACACATCATGTTTAACATTATAGGGGGATGAGGATAAACAGTGGTTAAACGCGACACGCCCTGCAGCACACGTGCCGTGATGTTGGGGTGAGTGATATTCAGTCATCCTAACAGCAGTTCAAAATCATTTTACAAGCCAGCAATGAAAGTCACTTGCGCACATTGGAAACCATTGCCATTCGACTTAGAAGATCCAGCACTCAACAACAGAGGACAGGATCTACCTCTGAAAATCATCATTTTAGTCTTTTGTCTCAGTAAACCTTATTTTACTTATTAAATAGTGTAAAATAATAAGAGAAGTAAATATGTTATGATAATTAGTTTATCTTCGGTCTATATTAGAAATTACTTTGTCGTTGATTTTTAGCCCATGTATCAAGGTTTATTGTTAATGTTACATCATGATTTGTTTGTTTGTTTTAAGTTAAGCATAAAGCAACACAATGGGCCATCTATGCTCTGCCCACCACGGGTATCGAAACCTGGTTTCTATCGTTGTAAGCGTTACATTAGGAGCCATGACACCTCTTACACTGCTCTCTCTTTGGATTGGCTCACAATCTGAAGTTCGTGGTTTCGAATCCCCGTCCCACCAAACATGCTCGCCCTTTCAGTTGTGTGGGCGTTATAAAATGATTGTCAATCCCACTATTCGTTTGTAAAAAGAGTAGCCCAAGCGTTGGCGGTGGGTGGTGATAATTAGCTGCCTTCCCTCTAGTCTTTCACTGCTAAATAAGGACGGCTAGCGCAGATAGCCCTCGTGTAGCTTTACGCAAAATTCTAAAGAAACCAAACTAAACTCTCTTTGGAAGGTAGAGGGATATTCAGACAGTGAAGCAGGAAAGAGACAAACATATTTTATGATATTTCATCTGTATAGAGGGTGCGACATCCATATATAGACAGAAAAGACATAAAAAGGTTATTGTTCAAAAACTCTTTCCTGCTTTAGTTAGGTAACAATGAGTTCCAAGCGTCACTAAGATTTTCAAGAACTCTGGCATGGCCTCTCTTTAATAGAAGGATATCAAAACGGAATGTGAGAAGAAAAAAAAAAAGATTGATTCTGGTGAAAGCCAAAGGTTCACGCAGATTTATGTAGTAGATTAATCTGTTTTAAGGTTGGATTTTGTAATGGGTTGCTCTCAGGAGTGACTAACTTTGTTGGAAAGTGGGGGGGGGGAAGCAAAACAAAAGCTAGTCAGTGTAACATAATTGTTAATAATAGTGTCTGTACAGTAAAAGGGGACATGTTCCCCTTCTGCACTATGTGTTATTGCGCCTATTACTGCTATGCCTTGTTCCACTCAAGAAACTCTTTTATTGTACATACACAACGTTTCGGTTTTTATGTTACGGTTCTGCCTTTGAGACTTTAAATGTTACTATGATTACATGAAAACTCTGTTTGCACCAGTTACCTGCTGGTTTTTTTCTATGCGCGACAAATATGGAACAAAGAGAAGCAAACAGATAATATCCTCTGACGTACATAGCATGCACGGCATAGGTGGAGCAAGACACACCCGAGACTCCTCCACCTATTCGTTCTTTATGATAAATGCGATCTTTACTCAATTGTTTATTTCTCAAAAGTTGGCTTGGTTATGAATAACAGCGATTTAACCGCCTTTTAAACAAGAACAAAATTACTAACAGAGCGCTCTTGCTCAAATATAAGGAACAATTTCTGAGCGCCTATCCTGTTAACTTAAAAAAAAAAAAAAAAAAAAACGTTCAAAATAACAATACAGGGTATCCGAAAACTCTGGAACCATAGGTGAGTTGTAAATTTAATTAATTTCAGAGCTTGGTTGAATGATACCTTCCCAGGATATTGGACTGGCAGACGTAGTCTCCGGGAATGGTCCCCAATATCTCTGGACTTGACTCCTATGGAATGTTTTTTCTGGGGGCTGCTCAAGGCACGTGTGTACAAAGAGAAGATCAGAGACACCGACCATCTGAAACAACGAATTCAAGTGTCGGACCGTTGACAACGACTCAACTTCGCACTGTTCAAAGAGAATGGAAATACCGTCTCCAAGCTTGTTTCGAATTCCAAGAACAGCATGTGGAACATATTCTGTAAAATTCGTTGAAGTGCCTATGGTTCCGGACTTTTCGGACACCCTGTAGATTTAATACGATTATTACTTACCGTCACCGATTGGTTCAGAGTATATCATGACTTTGTAACCATATGACTTCCTCACCATTGGATCGTCATCGTCCACGTCTTCTTCTTTAATTGCTTCAAGATATGACGCATTTCCGGTAATTTTATCGAAAGTTAGGTCCCCTGGTGGCGAATGCTTACTTAACAAAGGGAACTCTCGTATAGCTTCAAGAGATTGGATAGCGTGGTTAAGAAGGTCAGTCGCTTTTGAAGGATCTATAGATGAGTTTTTGGAATCTTTTCCCAACTCAAGAATGGATCTAAGTTGAGGCAGTGTTTTTATGGTGTCCAAAGTTGAGCTTAATGCAAAGTTCACCGTTTCTTCAGGCTTCACTATGAGTATTAAAAGCTGTAAAGAGTAAAATGTATACCTATCCATAATTTAATTTCAACTTTACATGCTGTTACTTGGATTATTAGGTACAATCATTTTACATGTTTTGTTGTTTTTTGTGTGTTGTAGTCTGTGCTTTTGGTCACCCACATAACACCTTAAGATATTGAGATATATTTTGAGATATTACGGTTGCATCCTGCGTATTCCTATTAGTTATTAAAGGAGGACATTGCGGCAGTTCACCAAAAGTGATAAATAAGTTTTCGTTGGTAAATCTCTAGGTTACAGCCAATATTTTGCATTAACTGCAACATATAAGTAGCTTATTTTCACCAATGTACTTCAGTGACTCAATAGTAAGCTTGAAGCCTTTTAACGCTAACATTCTGGGCTTAATCCTTTTAATGGGTACAGTGCAGATATTCCATTGGGCAGCTTTGCATTAACAACGCCCCCCAGTGGTACAGCGGTATGTCTGCGGACTTACAACGCTAGAATCCAGGTTTCAATACCCGTGGTGGGCAGAGCACAGATAGCCCATTGTGTAGCTTTGTGCTTAATTACAAACAAACAAGCATTAACAACAAATGAATAAACAAACTTTTCCTTACTTTTAAACACATGTACGAAATTGTGTATAGAAATGCAGATGACCCCCCTCTCCCACAAAGATCGAGTTTAAAGGGTAAGTAATCTGGTAACCCCCCTCTCCCACAAAGATCGAGTTTAAAGGGTAAGTAATCTGGTAACCCCCCTCTCCCACAAAGATCGAGTTTAAAGGGTAAGTAATCTGGTAAACATCTTCTACGGATCGGACTTGGGAGAATCAAGTTCGATGACCTCTTTGACGTTTGGTTAATGTGGCTTAACTGGTGGTTTTATCGGCAAGCCCCCCTCAGTGGCACAGCGGTGTGTATACGGACTTACATCGCTAGAAACCGGGTTTCTATACCCGTGGTGGGCAGAGCACAGACAGCCAATTGTGTAGCTTTGTGCTTACTACAAATAAACGAACAATTCATCGGCAAAATACTAATTTATTACATCATGAGAATTCTGGATACACTCTCTAACCATCTCCATGTACGTAATGAGAGTGGTTATTTAATGTGGTTTCATCTCCTTCTTTTTGTTTAGTTTGCGCTACGGCTCAAAATAGTAGAAAGGGGCGGCCCACGCTTACATATCGAGCACTTCGTTTTAAGCTAGACATTGCCGAGTACCATTGCTAACTTATTTATAACTTGTCAGTATCCCTACAAATTATAGAGACACTAAATCCTCGACAAATCCTCCTAAAAGAGAACACATTCAAATTAATTACTTGACTTTGATGACGATAGATTTCAGACAAGAAAAAAGAAGCAAATTACAAATGAATCAATACCC
>NW_013672309.1:23510-27296 GCF_000517525.1 Limulus polyphemus
GTTTAGACTACGTGTGTAGTTCAGTTTAGACTACGTGTGTAGTTCAGTTTAGACTACGTGTGTAGTTCAGTTTAGACTATGTGTAGTTCAGTTTAGACTACGTGTGTAGTTCAGTTTGGACTACGCGTGTAGTTCAGTTTAGACTATGTGTAGTTCAGTTTGGACTATGTGTGTAGTTCAGTTTAGACTATGTGTGTAGTTCAGTTTAGACTACGTGTGTCGTTCAGTTTGTGTAGTTTAGTTTAGACTACGTGTGTAGTTCAGTTTAGACTACGTGTGTAGTTCAGTTTAGACTACGTGTGTAGTTCAGTTTGGACTATGTGTGCAGTTCAGTTTAGACTACATGTGTAGTTCAGTTTAGACTATGTGTGTAGTTCAGTTTGGACTACGTGTGTAGTTCAGTTTAGAAAATATTGACACCGAATATTTTCCTATTTTCAACTCAATGTAACACTCCATTTCTCACCCAAATATTTTTTTTTTTTAAAGCGTGAAATACAATAATATTTTCCTGCTTTCACTTGGGTCCATGTGAAGGTGTCCTAAAATTCGTATTTGACTTAGTGCATTTATATAATGCTCAATTAAAAGTCTCCTGTATTTTTAATGAATTAAAAAGCATATTAAGAAACATTAAAAAACTCTAAGAAAAATCGCGGTTAATTCTGGATTATTTTCGACTTATGTGTAGTCAACAGAGCAAGAAACTCCAAGGCTTGTGGCTCGTGACCAGCAAAGGAAAATAACAGTGGATAAATGGGTTAATTTGAAACGGCAAAATTAAAAAGAAAATTACAGGGTTTAGAAGGGAAGCTCTCCACCTATCGGTGATAACTACCCAAGGTTAGCAGAATCAATGGACCGTGTTGAACCTATGTCTTCGTGTAGTATAGCGAAATGTACTGTAAACAAATTACTTTGGGGTTTTAGATAATGTCATACTGAATGACTGTTACTACGTCTTCGAGAGTACTGTTTAAGAACATTAAGAGTTAGTATCAGTAGTATGTCGCGAAATATTTCTTTCTTTCACTTCACATGCACAAGATATATAATTTAACTATCAGAGGGCTGTTAAATATACTTTCTTTAACTACATGATTACCAACAGACACACATCATTTAACTGTGCAAGAACTGTTAAATATATCTTAGTTAACCGCATAAAAATCATTACATATACATTATGTTCTTCAAAAATACACTTTTTAAAGTGAACTAGCATAATATATCAGCTGCAGGGATCCAACCATGAGTCCCAATGTATCTACCCATGGAGGTCCAGACCCGAAGCAAAACTAGTTAAGACGCCTGCCATGGGATATAAGCACGTGTGCCATGTTTAGTTCTGCTAGTTTGTGAGAGGGTGTAAAAACAAGGTTTCAAATATGGCGCCTCCGGGATCCCAAAGGAAGCCCATAAACACAATGCAATGCCAGGTTCAGTAACCCAGAAAATTCTACTCCTATACCAATATCATGCCTGAGTGACCTCCCGGGCGCGTTTCAGCTCCCCCTTTGTATCTCCTTGGTAGTGGGAAGGAAACACCATGTAGATAAAGACATCCCGAGTCCACCTGTTAAATTTCGTCCTGCTAGCTCCAAATCTATGGAAGGAGTCCGAGGCCAAAGAAATGCACAAACATAAAAATGAATTAACATACATGCATAAAGGTTTCATGTGTTGTGTGTGTGAAAGGAAACACGATATCTCTGCAGAAATATCAGCGATATTGTTGGCTTTTACAGATATTAACTAAAATCTATCTTAGTCTTTCGTGCAATAATCGTAACTTAAAAGAAATTTATCCAAAGGTAGAAAAACTTTATATATATAGGGGCTGGTCCCGTATTTCTAGTTAGGAGAAGCGATTTTAAAATAATTTGCTCACCGTACACCCCCCCCCCCCCATTCTGTCGAACTATTTTGTATACAAAAACTAATTTACAAACTTTTCTCATATTTTTAGTATTCGTAACAATTCACAACTATTTACAAACTAAAGTATACAACACACAGTGGCGGCGGTAGCACCAAAATATGGGGGGCAAGTGGGAGGCAAGCCAAAATAATTTTAAAGGGGCTCGTCATTCCCCCCAAATTTTAACATGTTAAATTGCATTGAGCCAACGTTAGGTTTCAAAAAGTACTTTATATTGAGTTTTAAAGCCCCAAAGTACTCACAGATCTTGGAAAGGATCAGAATGTTTTAGACCGTTCTGGCATATCTAGCTATTTCTTTTCGGAGGGGGAGGAATAACAAGTCCCTTTAAAAGTAGATTCAAGAAAAATGTTCTTTTGAGCATTATTTAATGAAATAAATAATCATTTAGTGCAGTAGTACCATTAGTATATAAAAGTAGGGTTAACGGGAATACCCATTATTGTAGGATATATCCGGTTGACTTCTAGTGTACAAGAAACAAAACATCAATCACATAAAACGGTTGTGCTCGTGCGAATGTGTTTTCTTGTAATACATATTACATTTGTACTATGTATGTAGGATTAAATTTGGAATGGGGTGGGGGGCAAACTGGGGGCAAGAAAAATTCGGGTGGGCAAATGCTCCTATTCCCCTGTAGTGCTGCTACTGACTACAGATATTAGAAATGTTACACTGCCATCTGCATTTGTTGTTGTTTCTAAAATAATCGTGACATAAAATAGAAGAGCTTCGTACGAAAATTTAGTTAAAATAATAATAGATTTTCAGCGAGTTCTACGTGTCACTTGATCACTCTAGCTAAAATAGTTAGGCCTTAATTAAAGGCAAAAAATTCCTTAGCGGAAAAAAGTGGGCCACCATTGTATTCGCCCTTGATATATAAATATATTTATTTTAACTGAGAACAATTTTACATTTATAATATCACGAACATCGTGTAATTTTATCGGATTGTTTGTTGTTGTTGTTGTTGTTTTTTACTCCACGATGTTATTAAATTACAAGAGTTTTATTATTATGTAACAGTGAGAATTTTTACTCAGTTACGAATATAATATAAGAGATAAAAGATAATGCTTAGTTATTTTATCTAAGCCTAAAAGATAGTTATTTTCCCGCGTAACCAAGCAATTAATCGAAAAAATATGCCTTACCGTATGTGTTAATTTCTGAATGCTTAACTAAAATAAATGCCCAAAATCATGAATATCGCTGAAATGTTTTATTTGCACCTATAAGCCAAATATTTTGCCATATTTGCGAAGAAAAAAATCGATTTTCATCGATTTGTGTAGTTTTTCAATTTAAGTTTTTGCTAATGTACAATATTTTCGTCTAAATAAACCAAAGTTTTAAGTATACCTTTAAGAACCAAGTGCTCATAGCTTCTAATTATTGGTTTTAAAAATTAATACAACATAATGTTCAGGGACAACGGGGACCTATTGGCCCATCTCGGCTGTTACATCATCTAACCTAAGCTATTATACATTTTTTAAAAATCGTAAAGCTAGCCCTTGTCATTTATATAGTTATCAAGCTTTCTTTTAAACTCACTGAAATTTATTGCCTCCACAACATCCGAAGGAAACTCATTCCAGAGGCCAACCACCCCTGTCTTAACTGAAGACGACGCCTATCTTGCCAAAATTTATACTTGTGTCCCCTAGTCCTACTATTCTCAATGTTAAATATGAAAAAAGATGATGCATAAACACTATCAATTCATTTTACTTCAATCAGATCCCCCATAACTCTTCTTTTCTCAAGAGAAAACAATTTGAAAGATTTCAGCCTCTCCTCATATGACAACCTCTCCATCCCAGGCACCATTCTAG
>NW_013672309.1:27908-29295 GCF_000517525.1 Limulus polyphemus
TACTCAATATTTCTTTAGATACAACCTAAAATCTTATTTTCCTTACCACTAGCAACAGCACACTGCTTGGATGACTTAAGAGACTGTTCAACCATTACACCAAGATCTCTTTCTTTCATGACACTGTTCAGGTTATTCTCATCCCATTTATACTTATTATTCAAATTATGATAACCCACGTGCATTATCTTGCATTTATTGTAATTAAAACCCATCTGACATTTATTTCCCCAACTCACTATATGATCTAAATCCTTTTGTAAAGCAGCAGCATCTTCCTCACAGCTAGCAACACCCAAGACCTTAATATCATCTGCAAATTTAAGTCATTTAATTTATTGGCCATTCCTTCATCTATGTCATTAATGTAAATCAAAAAGAGCAAAGGTCCTAAGACTGAGCCCTAAGGTACCCCATTTGTGACAGTAACCCAGTTTGACTGAACTCCATTTACAACAACCCTCTGCTTTCTTCCATCTAGCCACTCTTCTATTCAATTAGCTAACTTATCCCCAACACCTATAAAGAAAATTTTTACAAGCCTTTTATGTGGCACCTTGTCGAAGGCTTTCTGAAAATCCAGATACACTAAATCTACACAAGCAGTAACATTTTCAAAGAGTGTCAAAATATTTGTAAGGCAACATTTTTCCTTTGTGAAACCATGTTGACTGTCCAGTAAAATTCTAAACTTTGTTAAATGACTTTGCAAAGCATCTTTTATCAGACTTTCCAAACTTTTCCCATAACAGATGTAAAACTAATAGGCCTATAATTACTAGAACAATTTTTATTACCTCACTTGAAAAGAGGAGTTACATTAGCTAACTTCCAATGTTTTGGCACCTGCTCATTATTCAAGATCTTACAAAAATAGTAGCAAGTGGCTGATATCTCCAGTCCTTAACCTTCTTATCTGACCCAGGAGCCTTATCATTTTTTAAGTTTCCTATTTTTTTTACCAAGCTCAGAATTAACGCAGCCATCTTGTTCGATCTTATTTCCATCTATCAACTATTCAAGATGTGGTAAATGACTTAAATGTTTATTAGAAGAAACTGAAGAAAAAGCAGAATTTAATAACCCAGCCATCTCTTCATCATAAGAAACAAGCATTCCTTTATCATCCCTCAAGGATCCTACCCCCATCCTAACATTTTGGTTACCCTTAATGTATTTAAAGAAATCCTTACTGTTGTTTTTTACATTTTCAGCCAACCTTTTCCATACATCCTTCTTGATGTCTTAATTTCCTGTTTGATCAACTTTGTTGATCTTCTAAATCTCCCATCATACCAATTAATTTAAACTTCTTATTGCGTTAGGTACATTTTACAAACAAACAAATTCTTCTTTTTTTGTTTGTTTTGAATTTCGCGCAAAGCTA
>NW_013672309.1:30237-36750 GCF_000517525.1 Limulus polyphemus
GAGCCCCCACGGCTGAAAGGGCGAGCATGTTTGGTGTGACGGGGATTCGAACCCGCGACCCGCAGATTGCGAGTCGAGTACCCTAACCACCTGGCCATGCCGGCCACAAAGAAGAAAACCCACAGTAGTAACACCTTGCGAGCGCTATGTTTGTATTATTATATTTTATTCCTTCATTTGAAGCTTTATCATTTCGTGCTTTATCCGTTCGTAAGCCTTTTGCCCCCAGTGACTCAGTGGTAACTCTTAAAGCGTATAACGCTAAACACCTGGTTTCGATACCTGTGATAGGCAAAACACAGATAGCCCATTGTGTAACTTTGCGCTTAAAAACAAACAAACAATATATATGTTTTTCCGGTTTGAACGTAAGGATAAACAGCCTATACATATTTGACAGAAAGGATTATAAATTAGATAATCTATAATTCTCGCATCAAAGTTAAACAGAAAAGTATTTTAGTTATGGAGGTATAGTAGATGTAACAATGGTTAGATGAACCATTTTCGTGATAAAGCATCTGTTTTGCGTACCAGTCTCAAGTTAACATCGCAGGTCGATAACAATAGCAGCCTTAAATAAGAAACCTCCGTCACATGTGTTCTAGATCCAGCTGTTATTTCGTACGATCTATAAAATTGCATGCACAATCCTTTGTTTCATAAATTTTACGTTAGAAGGTGTGGGACTCCAGGAAAGCATGGCCCTCCAAAGGTTTCCTCACTTCTAAGAATCCGTTAACCAGGAACCGATTTACTTTTCATGTTGTTGAAAGTGACTTTTGACTTCCGAAATGTTTTGGGTCTGGTTTTCACTCAAAGTGTTTTCCTGACTAGTGATTTTTATGAAAGTTTTGATATTATTTTGTCGCTTAACTTAAAAAAAAATGTTTAACTCAGTTACAAGTCAAATATGAGAGATGAAAGATAAAACTCTAAGCCTAAAAGTTGATTATTTTCCCGTGTTAAGCAGTTAATCGAAAATATAGATCCTACCGAGTGTGTTAGTTTTTATCTAAACGTAAAAACTGCATCATAGCTGAGGGAACACCAAACTATATATTTAGTAGTGACCAATATTCTATACACTTTGTCCTCTGTAGTGACCAATATTCTGTCCAGTTAGTCCTCTGTAGTGACCAATATTCTATACAGTTAGTCCTCTGTAGTGACCAATATTCTGTCCGGTTAGTCCTCTGTAGTGACCAATATTCTGTACACTTTGTCCTCTGTAGTGACCAATATTCTGTACACTTTATCCTTTGTAGTGACCAATATTCTGTCCAGTTAGTCCTCTGTAGTGACCAATATTCTGTACAGTTAGTCCTCTGAGCCAGTAGTGGGCAAACTTTTTTATGGTGCCTCCCTTTCTAAATATGTGTTTTGTTGCACCCCTAGCACCCCATATAACTTATACGCGTATATAATTTACATGTTATTTTTCCTTGTTAACTATTCTTACTTTATTGTCTATTAGTGGTAATATTTATATTTTTAAAACTTCTTTATTGTTAAACCTGCACTTTCAGATATAACTTATATGCTCATATATAAGTTATCCCCCTTGGGGGGATGCGCACTCCTTCTCTATAGTGCAGAACCGTATCTATTAACACTAGTGAGATATAGATTTCTATCCGACAGAAATCAATAAGCGTGAATTTTGTTTGTTTATTTTTATCGAACCTCGGATTTTAGGGTTATAAGTCCGTAAACTCCCCATTGACCCACTGGGGAAATTATATTTGGCATGTCACAGAAGCACTAGAAGCACGTTTACATTGATAGGGAAGGGAACCAGAGTAAAATATCTTTTGAGTAAAAAAAATAATAAAACGTAAGGCCGCATCTATTATCACTTTTTTTTATGAATGCGCATCAGTGTAAATATTATGAGAGATGAATTTTACAATAACTTTAATAATATAACGCAAAGTAATTACTATAATTGTTTTAAAGTTAAATACGATTACTGAGTATTAATTATGATAGAAATGGAAAATGAATTTACAGAAGTTTTGGATATCTAAAATAAATATTTCACTGCGATACTTATAAATATATATAAGTATTATACGGGTTTTTCAGTTTATGCAGATCGTAGGCCTATTAAGTTCATACCTATGTATGTAATATTTGGCCAACAATGAGCGCACACAACACACAAATTAGCAATAATCAGTTAAAATGCCATCACTTGCTCAAAACATATCTAATAGTGACAATACTTGACTATCAAGTAGTACTGATGGACGTAAAACCATTCAGAAACAAAAAATGTTTAAAACAAGCCTTAGAAAAAAAATTCACCTGCCACATTATTGGTGGGGCAAATGCCCCACTGGTTTTTTTCAACCTTTATTAAGGTTGTTGAGATTATCGTTAACTACGGTATTAACGATAGTGTATTACAACAGCCTTACTTTTATCGTATAATATTCAAATCCCGTGGAATACGATAAAATTCAAAACATTTGATAATCGTATTAATAGAACCTTTTCTAGTCCATATTATTGTCTATAGCGCCCAGTTTAAATTAAAATCTCGTGAGATTTCAATTGTTATGGGGTTTACACGTGATTTCATCCGCTATGTTGATGTTTTTATTATTATCCAACCAGAAGAAAGTATATACAGGGTGTATACAGCGGTTTTCTTCGAAAACAAAGCTAGAGTGAGTTTTAACCGTTTAATTTATAGTATTTGTTAAATCCATTAGGCCTTATTTAAAACGCTTAGGACAATTTAACTAGCAAAATATAGATGCTATATATAATTCAATGAAGAATACTCTGGATTTTTAGTGTCATTTGTAATGTCAAAAATAATGTAAACTAATTCACTTATCGTTTCATAGATATCGAAGTTTGAATAACTGTAGAAAAAAATATTCAATAACAGAAAACTGTAATTTCGATATTGTGTCAATTCTGCTCTTGATGTCAGCTTCTTTCAGCAAAAACTGAACAATTCAAGGGTCACAACTGATTCCGATTTGATTATTTTTTAAATTAAATATAGATAAAACTTTAACTTCAATATATATATATTATTGTCATCCAGTGGGTGAGCGGTAAGTTTACGGACTTGCAACTCTAATATTCAAGGTTCCATTCCCCGCTGCGGACAGAGTGCAGGTGGTCCATTTTGTAACTTTGTACTAAGAAAATAACAATATAGTTTGTGAATCAAAAGTTTTGATCTACAGGAAACAAGACAATAAAAACACATTGAAAGATGAAGAATATTTATCATACAGTAACGAGGGCATTATCTTCCCTCCCCCCACACACAAACACACGTCTAGTACTTCCTTATAATCATTAACTGATGCTAACTATGATTCAAGGGGGTTATGCGTTAAAATTCGGTTTTCGATATCTGTAGTGGGCAGAGCACAAATAGCCCATTATGTGACTATGATCTCTGAATGAGAACACAATTAAGCAAACATGATACCAGTAGTAGATTAATAAAATATGTTGAAACCTGTCTGATTTTCTCTTCTCGTATATCTACCTTAGCAACATGTATACATAATGTTATACATAATTAAATAATAATAATAACAGTGCTAAACACACAGTTTAATATTAGTCAACGGAAACTCTAGGTGTCGCTCTGTTTTTGTGAAACAATGGGAAATATATGGCGTGTATAAAAATTCTAGGTATCAATCTGTTTTTGTGAAACAATGAGAAATATATGATGTTTATAAAAACTCTAGGTGTCAATCTGTTTTTGTGAAACAAATGGAAATATATGACGTTTATTAAAACTCTAGGTGTCAATCTGTTTTGTGAAACAATGGGAAATAATGACGCTTATTAAAACTCTAGGTGTCAATCTGTTTTCGTGAAACAATGGGAAATATATGACGTCTATCAAACTCTAGGTGTCAATCTGTTTTTGTGAAACAATGGAAATATATGACGTTTATTAAAACTAGGTGTCAATCTGTTTTTGTGAAACAATGAGAAATATATGATGTTTATAAAACTCTAGGTGTCAATCTGTTTTTATGAAACAATTGGAAATATATAACGTTTATCAAACTCTAGGTGTCAATCTGTTTTTGTGAAACAATTGGAAACATATAACGTTTATCAAACTAGGTGTCAATCTGTTTTTGTGAAACAATGGGACATATATAACGTTTATCAAACTCTAGGTGTCAATCTGTTTTTGTGAAACAATGGGAAATATATAACGTTTATTAAGACTAGGCGCGAGATTCAGGGATAAACTGATTAAATGCACGTCACAGAATAAGACCATAACATGTCCCAAAAATTGATCATAATGTTTGAATAATAGAATATAATAGTTGATAAAACCATAAAATAGGCTCAAAAATAATTATATTCGCGAATTTGAGACCTTTCCCTTTTCATCTTACTGTCAGAGCTTCGAACGAATATTGATTTAAAATTTTTACTGAAAAAAAGTATATCTTAGTCATCCCCGAAGTTGGATTACAAACGTTTATGTTTATATAAACAAAGCATATGAAACTCAAGACTTATTCATCAGATCAATGGCAAATCGTGATAAGATACTCATTCTTACGGTCGTGAGATAGTGTCTTTAAGTAATTAAACCATTTAATTACCAGTATCACAAGTTTCAAACATAATCGTGAGATAGTGTCCTTAAGTAATTAAACTATTTTATTACGAGTATCACAAGTTTAAAAATCATCGTGAGATAGTGTCCCTAAATGATTAAACCATTTAATTACCAGTATCACAAGTTTCAAGAATCACCATACTGAAAAGTTAGAATTATGAAACAAAAATTCTGAGTATATAGTAGGTGTTATACAAATATGAGAAGTGATGTTTAAAGCTTAAGTAATTAAGTTCTAACGAAATGTCTAGCTTCCTGCGAGAAACTATTTTCTGTTTCAAATATGTATATATATATATATACACTCTAAAAACATAGAGTAGTAAAACACAAACAAAAAATTGGTAAATGTTGTGGCAGGAAGTATTTCGCAGTTCGGATTTGTAATATAGGACTAACGGTAATAGAGTTCAACAGAAAATAATCATTCTCTTGATATGGGGGAGTTCCGAATTAGTACACAGCAGGCTTCAGATTGTTTACTGTAACAATAAGGCTAGATACGAAAAGCATGCTAAATGAATGGAAGACTTAATGTACTCAACGTGAAGTTTAGTATAGAAATTTTATTACGATGTACGAATATTAATGATAGTTGAAGGATAATATAAAAGATAGGACAGAATCGTCTTTTTCAAACAAATAATATTTTACACTTCATCATCAAACATACCTGAATAAAAACCACAACAACTAGTCGTTCCTTCATTTTCTCGTCGAATAAAATTCTCTACACATGAACTTCCAACATTTATTTGGAAGCTTGGAAAACATCAGTCACTCAGACTGTTAAACAGGTTTAAGACCGTCGTGTGAAAATTGTTCACTCATGTCTTTGAAACGTTTCGTATTTGGAATCAGTTCGAGCTCTCTCTGTTTCTCGTAATGGACTTCGTTAGGGTGGAAACTAAAGTCGACACGCTTTTCTCTATAGATTGCAAGACAGTATTAGGCCTATCTGTCCTCGAAGTCATACTTGGATAAATTTGGGAATTACTGGAGTGTTTCGTTACGTAATGCTGTTGAATGGTTATTTAAAAAAAACAAAAACATTTTATATCACAAATACGATAACTTAATAATTCCACCCTAATTCCTTCGCCAACTTTATCCCTGCAAGCTATAAAACTCGAGTGAAGGATTTTGTAAAGGTATCTTATAGAAGTAACGGGATTTTTTAGGAATAATTTTGAATTTTCTTAGGAAAATATTGATGAAAAGTTGTAGTGTTTCCTCATTTAAATCTGAAAATAACGATCAGCTGAATAAAATTGTTTTTAAAATTATTTTTTGAAAGGAAACTATTTTGAAGGATATTTAGCAAATGGTACCTTTTTCGTGTTTTCAGGTCTTACTTTAAAAAGTCTCCCTGGTGGGTTAGCGAAAAGTTTATGAACTTACAGTGCTAAAAGTCGTGATTAAATTTCCTGTGGTGGATAAAACACAGATTAGCCCATTGTGCTAAAACAAAAACAACTTAATTTAAAAATCAACTACTATTATACTATGTTGACCGCTAAGTTTGCTAAGATACAAGAAGTATGAACTAAAAATTCGATAATTTTTTGAACTTTTCAGTCGTTGACCACAAAAAGTTAGTAAAAACACAGATTTTTATCATTTGAAGAATAACACAACTGTGATATTAAACAACATAACATTAATTACTGTAGTGGGTTTTCTCTCACATCAGTAACTGGTTGAAATAGTCGCTGCTTTTTCTATTTTGATCATTTATCGTCCGCTGCCAGAATCGCTTGAATTGTTTCAGTTCTTTCGCCATAGTAATACGGGCCAGGTAATTAGGGCACTTGTCTCGCAATCTGAGGGTCACGGGTTCGAATCCCCGTCACACCAAACATGCTCGCCCTTTCAGCCGGGAG
>NW_013672309.1:37435-48403 GCF_000517525.1 Limulus polyphemus
CAGCCGTGAGAGCGTTATGTGACGGTCAATCCCACTATTCGTTGGTAAAAGAGTAGCCCAAGCGTTGGCGGTGGGTGGAGTTGACTAGTTGCCTTCCGTCTAGTCCTTCACTGCTAAATTAGGGACGGTTAGTGCAAATAGCCCTCGTGTAGTTTTGCGCGAAATTCAAAACAAACAAATAGTAATATGGTTTAGAAAGTTTGGTGAGAGATTCTTTGGATATTTTGTTTCTGAGGTAATTTAACTATACTATCTATGCCTTAAAATATGTTAACCTGTTTTCGCGAAAAGGATACAAAGGACAGACAGGTATGTCGGAATTTTTTAAATTTTCAAACCGGATGTTTCTAAATTGAATATATATTTCTAAATTGTAATTTTTTGTAAGCCGGATGTTTTAAAGTATAAAATGATTAATTTTTTTGAAGTCGTGTTTTCTTAAATTGTTAAATGATTTTCTTAACCGGATATTTCTAAGTTTCCCTCCAGTGGGTCAGCAGTAAGTCTGCAGACTTACGACACTAAGTTTCGATACTCGCGGTGGGCAGAGTACAGAAAGCTCCTTATGTAGCTTTGCGCTTAACAACAACCAAGTCATTTCTAAATTGTGAAATAATTTCTTTTAAAATGAATGTTTGTAAAATGTATTTTTGAAGCCAAACGTTTCTAAAGTGTATTTTTGAGAGCCAAACGTTTCTAAAGTGTATTTTTTGAAGCTGAATGTTTCTATAGTGTATTTTTGAAGCCAAACGTTTCTAAAGTGTATTTTTGAGAGCCAAACGTTTCTAAAGTGTATTTTTTGAAGCTGAATGTTTCTAAAGTGTATTTTTGAAGCCAAATGTTTCTATAGTGTATATTTGAGCCGAATGTTTCTAAAGTGTATTTTTTGAAGCTGAATGTTTCTATAGTGTATTTTTGAAGCCAAACGTTTCTAAAGTGTAGGACGATTTTACTATTATTATTATTTTGAAACTAAGTGTTTCTGTAAAATAATTTCTTGTTCTGTAAAAACAATATAAACGTAAAATTTTTCTTTCTTGTATGCTGTATACGTCTATTGCTACTGGCATCACGTGTTATGTGCTAAAAATTACAAAATGACAGCTGCGAATGGCATTACTTCTGAACAATGTGTTTTAATGACGACAAATGAGAAACTTGGGTGAATAGGCCTAGTACTATCCCGTTCTATAAGTTCTAACCTAGAATCGTGTGATTTGGTCCTCTCAAAAACAGTCTGCATGGGCAACACTATCAAATAACCAATGTTCCAAAACAGCTGTACGCAGCTGGCTTCATAACATCATATTTGCATTTTATCCAACTTGTATGATGAAGTAAATGGGATGATGTCGGAAGTGCTTTTTACTTAACAGGGATTAAGGAACATCTGATCGCCCACATCTTTAACATCATTGGTGCTCGTTTATTATTTGTAATTAAAACTGTTTGATTTGTAGGAAGTAGCATCCGGTTTTTTTCAGAACCCACTTGGATATTTTCAACAAACTTTTCTTCCATGTCATTTTTTGGAAACTGATTAATGACTAAGACAAACTTTTTAAATGTTATTTTAGAGATTTCGATTTACCTCGTTAATAAAAAACTAGAATTTCTATCTTCGTTTTGAATTTTTCGCGAAACTATTCGAGGGTTATCTGCGTTTAGCCGTCCATAATTTAGAAGCGGTAGACTAAAAAGAAAGCAGCTAGCCAACGCCATCCATCGTCAATTTTTGGATTACTCCTCTCCATACACACACATATATACAGATTGCGAATCGAGCGCCCTAACCACTAGGCCAGGACAAAAACTAAATAACCCACTTCTACTTTTGATAATTCTTCAAATGGAACAGTTTTAAACTTATTGCTTCGTTTAAAATATCTACTACGTAAAACATAAATCAAAGAGAAAGTGCTATTTACAAAAGTGGTCATTTCTCGCCACCTATGAGCATAGTTAGAAACGAGAAACGCGATTTAATATTCTATAAAAATGGGTTTACGTTAAAATAATTATTGCTCATTTTCAAAAAGTAATTTTGTTCCGTTCTGGTTTTTATTTTTAGTGTTAATCACAAATACGTATTAATACAAGAATTCCTAAAATTTTTAGTTCCAAAGAAATGCATTAGTTTGTTTTTGTTAGTAAGCACAAAGCTACGCTATGGGCTGTCTGTGCTATTCCCACCACTGATAGCAAAACCCGGTTTTTAGGAAATACATTAAAGCAGGGTAAATTGTGATGTCCTTGGACTACTGAAAAAGCGCGCCCTCTTGAGGTACTTTTTCACAAGTAGTTTTGTTTTTTAACTGTAGTTGTTAAAAGTAGTACGAATGCTATTTTAGGTCACTATCGAGGAGCACTAAATACTTTCAGAACAACAGAAAAATTGATAATGAGACGCGAAACAAGGATCTTACTAAGAAACACGTTATACCTTCTCAGAAACAATAAATGAAAGAGACTGCCTGTGGCTTTTGACTGATGAACAAAACCTTTTTACAGAAAGAAACATACAACCAGATCATTAGCGGGTGGAGTGACATTCTATTGTAACCAAATGGGTAATTTCTTGGTATATGAGACAGACATCAGGAAGCAGTGTGTAATTTCACTACATGCGCTACTGAGTTTAGGATTTCATGCTACTGAGTCAGAAACAGTGAATAAGAACGAATGCCTTTGGATCTCTAGACAAGCTTACTTTTTGATCACTTACACGTGAGAGCGTTTCTTTCATAACTTCTTGTCAGTTATGGCCTAAGCCTCGTCAAAAGCTCTGTTGATATACTTCACATTATAAAAGCATATTTGTTTGTTGTTCTTAGTTTTATTTCTCACGATAAAAGAGCCAAATATATTTCCGGGACTAACCCAAGTTCCACTTATTATGCACGAAGTTTTTAGTGCAGAGAAAAATAAGTCATAACATATTTAACCCACTTTTCAGTCCGTATTACTCGAGTACAGAAGAACACGTGAAGATTAATAACGAAATACACCAACAAGAAAGTGTAATTTAGTAAAAACATTATTTTTCAACGTGGCCTTGTGAAATCTATTATTGTTCTTTGCGATGTGTGTAATGTATCATATACAATTATGTTTAACAACTGGATACAACAAAACAGTAGACGTAATTAAAACGGTTTGATCGTGTAATTCTTCAGAGTAACTAAAATTATCACTGCGAAAAAAAAAAAACTCGTTTTGTGTCCTAAAAATTATTCACTTACTTAAACCCCGATGAAATAGTTATTAACCCATTTTCCTAATATTAATTCCTGAAAGTGTTGACCCATTTATACTAATTCTTGCGAATAATGTACAACTCGTAATACACAATGCAAAATATTTTAGTTTATGTATGGCTATAATACAGGAAGCTTAAATAATGGGTCACATAGATTCAAACTGATTAGGAACAGTTTTTTTTAACAGGTACGACGATGAGGTAAGGCAGTGGATTAAGTAAGATGGAGAAAAAGAAAGAAGGAAACAGTAATAAGGTGGAGGAGGGGAGAAACACAGAACAAAGCTTGAAAGTAATATCGCTAGTTTCCTTGTTTTTCAGACCCAAACTTTGAAAACTCCAGAAACAAAAATTCAACACGAGGAAGCAATTTTGTATACATATATATCAGGGTTACTTTAATCGTCCACAGGGAAAGTTAACGTGATTTTGAAAAGGATTTGTTTGTTTTGAATTTCGAAAAAGCTACACGAGGGCTATCTGCGCTAGCCGTCCCTAATTTAGCAGTGTAAGACTAGAAGGAAGGCAGCTAGTCATCACCACCCACCGCCAACTCTTGGGCTACTCTTTTACCAACTAATAGTGGGATTGACCGTCACCTTATAACGCCCCCACGGCTGAAAGGGCAAGCATGTTTGGTGGGACGGAGATGCGAACCCGCGACCAGCAGATTGCGAGTCGAGCGTCTTAACCACCTGGCCATGCCGGGCCTTTGAAAAGGGTTTCGAGTAATAATCACCACCTGGAAAAAAACTTACAATTTTATTCTAATATAAGAATGCGACATATTTTTGTACATTCAGTGAACATTCCTTGCACTGAGCGACGGAAAATAAATAGTGCTATTAAATATTTTATTAAAAAAAACTTAGAACACTTCATTTCAATAACGATTTCAATAATTCTTTGACATATTTACAGACCTTACAAGCCTTTCATTCATATACATTGTATCATACAATGGCTCGAAATTAAACGTCATTTCCTTCATCTCGTATAAACTTTCTTGAATCCGGATTTAATGAAGAAACTTCTACTGATAGGAACCAAAAAGAACATTTAAATTTCATAAAATTTATGGCACCGCAGTCTTATTTCGCCAGAAAAATTCTCTTTAGCAAATGTTCTGAGAGTTTCTAGGAACAATAGCTTCAGTAACACTCCATGGAGTATCAAGACTATCACACTGCAGCAAAAATAAAAATACGTGTCAATTTATGTGCGTGGAAAATCCAAAGAATTTTTTTTCTCTTTTCGTATTTAGAATAGCACTTGCCAGAGCATGAGACTAAATGTAAGCCCGTTTGGTCGTGCGGATACATATTAAAAAAAAAGTTGTAAGGTAAATGCAATGGTAAAATAGAATAATAATTGTAAATGTGTAAAATAGAATTTTGTAGTCTAGTTCCGGGAAAAATGTGGCGACAAAGATCTGAACGGTTCTCTAACTTATTTACAAACCTTACCAAAGATCTTACTGTATCCTCATGTACATATTTATCATGTGAAATTTTTGATTTATCGAGTAAAAATATACATCTCCAGAAGTAAAACCAATCAACTTTGTATTGTGTAATGTTTCCAGAAGAAAAAACAGTTATATTTTGTCCAGTGTAAAGCATTTAAAAGTAAAACCAGTCAACTTTGTATTGTGTAATGCATTTAGAAGACTCTTCCCCCCGTACTTAGCCTAAAATGATGCTTCTAGCGGCAAAACCTATCTACTTAATTCAGTAATACGTTTCTAGAGGTAAAACCCACCTACTTAGTTTAGTGATACGTTTCTAGAGGTAAAACCCACCTACTTAGTTTAGTATTTTGTTTCTAGAGGTAAAACCAATGTACTTGGTTTAGTAATACGTTTCTAGAGGTAAAACCCACCTACTTAGTTTAGTAATACGTTTCTAGAGGTAAAACCAATTTACTTAGTTTAGTAATACGTTTCTAGAGGTAAAACCAATCTACTTAGTTTAGTAATACGTTTCTAGAGGTAAAACCAATCTACTTAGTTTAGTAATACGTTTCTAGAAGTAAAACCAATTTACTTAGTTTAGTAATACGTTTCTAGAGGTAAAATCAATCTACTTAGTTTAGTAATACGTTTCTAGAGGTAAAACCCACCTACTAAGTTTAGTAATACGTTTCTAGAGGTAAAACCAATTTACTTAGTTTAGTAATACGTTTCTAGAGGTAAAACCAATCTACTTAGTTTAGTAATACGTTTCTAGAGGTAAAACCAATCTACTTAGTTTAGTAATACGTTTCTAGAGGTAAAACCCACCTACTTAGTTTAGTAATACGTTTCTAGAGGTAAAACCCACCTACTTAGTTTAGTAATACGTTTCTAGAGGTAAAATCAATCTACTTAGTTTA
Source organism: Limulus polyphemus (assembly GCF_000517525.1). Taxonomy (NCBI): domain Eukaryota; kingdom Metazoa; phylum Arthropoda; class Merostomata; order Xiphosura; family Limulidae; genus Limulus; species Limulus polyphemus. Next base: position 43,068 of record NW_013672309.1, read on the forward strand.
GTAATACGTTTCTAGAGGTAAAACCAATTTACTTAGTTTAGTAATACGTTTCTAGAGGTAAAACCAATTTACTTAGTTTAGTAATACGTTTCTGGAGGTAAAACTAATCTACTTAGTTTTGTCCACTATAATGCATTTAGAAGAAAACACATCTACGTTGTCTTGTATAATGCATTTTGAGAAAACTCCATCTACGTAGCCTAGTTTTACGTTTCTAAAGGTAAAACTATCTATTTTGTCTAATATACTATAAAAACCTGGAAATAAATATACGTTTATTATTCTTAGTTTTATTTAACATAACATAACGTTTTGGGACAACATGGGACCTATTGGTCTATCCCGGCTGTTCCATCCTCTAAACTAAATTAGAATAATTAGATTTTTTTTTAAAGCCAGCCCTTATCATTCATATACTTATCAGGCTTTTTCTTAAATTCACTTAAATTTACTGCCTCTACAACATCCGAAAAGAACCCATTCTAAAGGCCAACCACCTTGTTAAAAAAATAAGACTCCTACCTTACCAACATTTATATTTGTGTTCCCTAGTCCTACTATTCTCACTGTTAAATATGAAAAAAGATGATGCATCAACACTATCAATTCCCTTTACAATCTTAACACCTCAATCAGATCCCCCTAACTCTTCTTTTCTCAAGAGAAAACAATTTGAAAGATTTCAGCCTCTCCTCACATGACAACCCCTCCATCCCAGGCACCAGTCTAGTGACCCTTCTCTGAACCCTTTCCAAAAATTCAATGTCTTTTCTAAGGTAAGGAGCCCAAGACTGAACACAATACTCCAAACGTGTCCTAACCAGTGACCTATACAATGAAATTATAACATCTTTAGACTTCTATTCAATATTTCTGTTTATACAACCTAAAATCTTATTTGCCCTGCCACTAACAACAGCACACTGCTTGGATGGCTTAAGAGAGTGATCAACCACTACACCAAGATCTCTTTCTTTCATGATACTGTTCAGGTTATTCTCATCCAATTTATACATATTATTCAAATTATGATAACCCACATGCATTATCTTGCATTAATTATAATGAAAACCCATCTGCCATTTATTTGCCCAACTCATAAAATTATCTAAACCCTTTTGTAAATCAGCAGCATCCTCCTCACAGCCAGCAACACCCAACATCTCAATATCATCAGCAAATTTACGTAATTTATTAACTATTCCTTCATATATGTCATTGATGTAAATCAATAAGGGCAAAGGTCTTAAGACTGAGCCCTGAGGTACCCCACTTGTGACATTAACCCAGTTTGACTGAATTCCATTTGTAACAACCCTCTGCTTTCTTCCATCTAGTCACTCTTCTATCTAATTTGCTAAATTATCTCCAACACCTGTAGTGCTAAATTTTTGACAAGCCTTTTATATGACACCTTGTCAAATGCTTTCTGAAAATTCAGATACACCAAATCCACACCCTTGCTCTCATCTACATATGCAGTAACCTTTTCAAAGAATGTCAAAATATTTATGAGGCAAGATTTTCCTTCAACGCAAACTGGAATGTATTATGAGACATTTCTATAAACATAAATACAATCACGACCTATATCTCCAAAATGTAACTTTATTAGTTCAATATTTCGCTATTAGCATATTCTACTCTAAATCCAACGATGTTAATAGTTTACTTACTGGTTTACACATGTTACTTATTTAGCATTGTTGGTTTGATTTGTTTCAACAATCTAAATTCAAGAATGTTTAATATTATTTTAATATAATATGAACTTTCTAAACACATTATCAATGTTGAATTTATTGTTAACGGTGTTCCAATGTAGATTGAACTGGATTAGTGAACTTGTAGGATATCGATAGCTCCTGACGAAACTGTGATAGCGAATACCATATCATCATAATGTCCCTAGAAATAAATACTCATTTATTCTATCCAGTACAATGCTTGTAGAAACAAAATCTATCTATTTTTTGTTTCTATAACGAAGTGAAATCCTTATAATATTTTCTAGTGTAACGCCTGTAAAAGTGAAACATAATATAGATCAACGGATTTGATAAGATCCATCTCGGTTGATAACTATCTCGATAGAGCATTGTGTCTGAGGAAAGACAGTTTGAACACCCGCCGACAACGAAACTGTATTCTACCATTTATTTATAGTAGTGTGCATATGTGAGTTCCGCGTATTTTCCATCAGTTATATTTACCAGCTTCCTTACTAGGTGCAGAGACACATAAATAGGTCGATAGCCAAACTGACTCCAGTTTTTCCTTATCTAGATGGAACAAATATCAGAATGTAATTATATTTCTATTTGGGCTCGAACTCGTGCAAAGACGCCACTTTTGAAAAATAAGAGTAAGTATTTTTTTTTAGTCCTCCAAGACCTCAAACACGTACCTTATATACTGTGACACGGTAGGGCAGGTAGTTTGATTATATATATACGAATGTGTGTATTTATTTATAAACATATTTTTATATACACATATGGCCAAACATTGTAGGTTTTGTCAAATAAATAGCTCTAGTACCACAAGAATGAGCCCACAGGGCAAATCTGGAGGGACGAGAAAAACCTTGTGACGTCACTCAGGTCTTTTTATATGTTTGGTTACTGATAGGATGCAGGTGATGGGGATATTAGACAGTGAAGTTACTGTAGTTGGTTTCCAATTTTCCTTTAATAATCATTTTCCAGAAACAGGTCTTGTTTTTGTTGTTGTTCATTGAAACATCTCTAGAAAAGCGTGACCTTCAGCGTTTTTCAAAGAACTATATATGTCACGTGAAAATAAAATGCTATTTTTGGCTTAATAAGCGAAGAGTGAATGGACTTAGCCAGGTGGAAAAATATATATATTTACAGCACTATACTTAATGAGCAAAATCCAACAGTAAAGTTAGTTAGGAAAATCGAGAACTAACATCAAACAGTAAAATCCAAAATTACACTCAACCAGCAAGATCCAGTGCTATTCTCAATCAGTAAGATCAAGCTTTAAATTCAAACAATTAAATCGAGCATTGTATTGAACCGGCAAAATCTGGCACTATACTCAACCAGCAAGATCCAACGCTATATTCAAACAGCAAAGCCTAGTACTTTACTCAACCATCAAAATTGAGCATTATACTCAGCCAGTAAAATCAAGACAGGAAAATACAATACTATAGTCAACCAATAAAATCGAGCATTGTACTCAACCAGCAAAATTCAACATTATACTCAACTACTAAAATAACATGAAGTACTTTATGTGACTAATAAAAGCTTGTTGGTTGTTCAAAGTGGGTTTCTTTTTCGGGGTTAGAAGAGTCTCTTTAATTCATAACCATATCTCGTTTCTGCACTTCCAATGGTTTTAATTAAACCACACTCTACACAACTAATAAAATCCAGCACTATACTCGACCAGCAGAGTTTTCCCTATTATCTCGCATCTGCTCATATTTACTAATATATTTCTGTTAAAAAGTGGATTACCAGTTTGGTCAAATGTGTGCATAAGATTTAACAAAACAAAACAAACAAACAACAACAACAAAAAAACTGACAGTTTATTAATCTTGACACTTCAGCGTGTAAATAGTAGGTTGAAATAAACAAGTGTTCTGGACCTTAAAGTATACTTGAAAAACTATAAAACAAATTAGAATGTATCTAGCGCTTCCTTTGAGACGTATTATTTATATTCAACTGAGGTTCAATCAAATTGGGTGAAAAAATAAAAATACCCATTAATTTAAAGTTTCAACATTTAAAACATTGACCATCATCTGCCAGTGACTCAGAAGTAAATCTGCGTGTTTATAACGCTAAAAAAACCGGTTTTCCATAACCATAGTGGGCACAGCACAGTAGCCCATTGCGTAGTTTGGGGCTTAACAGTAAACAAACGATAAAATATTAATATTATTTTCTTTAAACTTTATGTGAAGGAAAGTAAGACTTCAATTTTAAAGTAGCAAGAATTCTTATATCTAAGATTTTTCACTATTAGTAACAAGTCAGTACACCAGGCTCGAATATTCAACCAGAGCACGTGAGTAAATGATAAACTTCAAGTTGTTTTCGTATTGTACCTATAAGATCGCATCTACCAATCAATTAATACACGTTGCTACTAGTTCTGGTACTTATTCTTATTAAGTGATTAAAGAAAAAAAAATTGTGATTTTATTTTTCTGTTTAAACTCCTACCAATACTCTTTCACATGGAATTTTGAGCCAACTACATAAACCAAAATTAAAATAACTTATAATTAATTTAGCAGTATTTTATAACAAATTTACTAGGGGTTATTAACATCATAAAATCAATATGCAAGAAAACCCAAACCTAAAATGACTAGAATATATTGAATCACCAGTTGGGCGCTTTCGCAGCTAGCGATATTTTCAGTCATAATTATAATAGAATGCATTGAATCACTGGTTGGGCGTTTTCGCAGTTAGCGATATTTTCAGCCATAATTCTCTGAAATTCACCTTTGAGTTCCGCTAAAAGTAGTTGAATCTGTGGTAAGAAATAAATAGACTGAACAAAAGTGCGCAAACCCGGTTTTTAGAGGTATAAGTGCGTAGATATACCGCTGTACCACTGGGGGGGTGGGAGTAGATTTAAGAAAATCTGAAATGTGTAATTTTTGGGAATTCGGTAATTCTAAAGTATTAAATGTTTAAATACTTATGCTAGGCTTCAACCCTCCGATTTCTGTTGTTTGTATCGTAAATGAAAATTATTGTGCTTATCTTGTGTGAAGAAAATAGTTCATCTTGTAAACACCAAATTATTATTTTTTAAAAGTAAAAAAGCTACCTGCAGTGTCCAACGCAGGAATCGAACTCCGAATTTTAGCGTTGTAAATCAGTAAACTTTCCGCTATATCACCGGAAAAAATATCAAATGAGAAAAACAAATTGAACTTCTAATCAACCTGGAAAGATTATTTTCTTGTTCATGTAAATCCGACAACAATACTCAGGTCATAATTGTCTAGAAAAGTTCTTCCAATATTTTCCCAAATTCAAGTGCTTTTGTTTGTTTGTAATTAAGTACAAAGCTACATAATGGACTATCTGTGCTGTGCCCACTACGGGTATCGAAACCCGGTTCCTAGCGTTTTAAATCTGCAGACGTACCGCTGTGCTACTGGAGTCTTCGAGTGCTTGTGAATTAACAAATGCAACTGGAAAATTAAATACATTAGGTTTCAAAATCCACAATTTTTGATGAAAAAGTACCTAACTCAAGACGAGGCTCGGCTTTTAGAAACCCAAACAAATGTACCTTAAATGCTGTCCTCTTCTTCTCCGCCCCCCCCC
>NW_013672310.1:0-4041 GCF_000517525.1 Limulus polyphemus
TACTTGTGTCGTTACCCGTGTTTCAAGTGTACTTGTGTCGTTACCCGTGTTTCAAGTGTACTTGTGTCGTTACCCGTGTTTCGAGTGTACTTGTGTCGTTACCCGTGTTTCGAGTGTACTTGAGTCGTTACCCGTGTTTCGAGTGTACTTGAGTCGTTACCTGTGTTTCCAGTGTACTTGTGTCGTTACCCGTGTTTCCAGTGTACTTGTGTCGTTACCCGTGTTTCCAGTGTACTTGTGTCGTTACCCGTGTTTCGAGTGTACTTGTGTCGTTACCCGTGTTTCGAGTGTACTTGTGTCGTTACCCGTGTTCCGAGTGTACTTGTGTCGTTACCTGTGTTCCGAGTGTACTTGTGTCGTTACCTGTGTTCCGAGTGTACTTGTGTCGTTACCTGTGTTTCGAGTGTACTTGTGTCGTTACCTGTGTTTCGAGTGTACTTGTGTCGTTACCTGTGTTTCAAGTGTACTTGTGTCGTTACCTGTGTTTCAACTGTACTTGTGTCGTTACCTGTGTTTCAAGTGTACTTGTGTCGTTACCTGTGTTTCAAGTGTACTTGTGTCGTTACCTGTGTTTCAAGTATTAGTTTAAGGGTGTTAAACTTTGATAAACTTTTAATAATACAGCTTTCAATAATTTTGTTTTACGAGATTTTTAGTTGGATATACAATTTCACTTGATTTCAAGTTCATACCGATAAACACTGCATTATTTGTACTTTTGTCAGTCGGCTAGTGGCGCTAAAAATCGGGTTTTGATACCCGCGAAAGGTAGATATCTCATTTTGTAGCTTAGTGCTTTATTTGGAACAATATTTGTATTTTATTTTCTTGTCGAGTTTTGTTTAACTGTATTGGGATACTTGTAAGTGACAAAGAAATATTTTTACTTTAGGATTTTCTTTACAGTTAAGCCTAGTAGTTTCTTGTTTTAATTTGTTCCTTATTCTTATTTAAATAGAAAGTTATTTTGGTTTTCAGATGAACACTTTATATTAATTGAATGGGATATTGTAAATCCTTCAAACTGAACAAGGAGTTTTAATTTCTTAATTTCATGTTCTGTAGGCTCTTAGCAACATGTAATAGATGTTTTAACATATTTGTGTGGGACTGAGGAGGACACGTGTTTGTTTTCTTTGAAGTTAAGCACAAAGCTACAAAATGGGCTATCTGTGCTCTGCCCATCACGGGTATCGAAACCCGGTTTCTAGCGTTATAAGCCCGCAGACATACCACTGTGGGGCCAGGACACATGAAAGTATCGAAACTAGCTTTGTGCCAATAGTTTGTTGGAAACGTTTATGTTTTACGTTCATATGCACGGTACGTTCTACTAAACCAAAACAATTGTACTAATTTGAAAAAAAAGTTCAACTCCACAGAGTTTTCTCCGTGTCCTGAAATTGCACAGTTAGCGTGTTGTAGCGGGGTTACTTATTTATTCCAAACTCTTTGCTTTAACCGGTCATTTCTCCCCCCTTCATTAACTCCCCAGAACTCCATCTTGAGTGGCGGGGAACCTCTTGTTATTTTACCTCTCTCTCTCTCTATAGCACACCAGGTGGCGAAGTTCCAGATGTAATTGAATTTTGTTCTATTACGTGCTCTTCCTGTATTTGTTTGAAAAAGCACGTGCACAACGACAGTAGAAAACAATTTGTAGTGGTCCCTAAACAATCCAGTTATGATATGATTTATGTCGATAATTAACCCTACTATCACCTGTAGAATTTGTAAAATCTTCAACAGCTTTAAAAAAAAATAAACATCAACTACTACTGTGTAGCCCAAATACAAGTGTTATAATACGCAATATGTACGTACATGAAATGTATATTCCACAAAATGGAATAATCTGGGAATCACTACTTAACAATTAGAAAAGACTTAAATAAAATGATAGTTGTTCTTCTTAGTGCAAAGCTACACAACGGAGAATCGAACCCCAGATTTTTGCGTTCCAAGTCCTTAAATTTACCGCTGACCCACCAGGTGGGGGGGAGGGGGGGACTAGATAAAATTGTAATAACAGTAAAATTTTGTACTCTGGCTTCAATACTTGTTTGTTTGTATGTTTCTTTTGAATGACATCGTTACTTGAACGATGTATTAGTTTCAGGAAGAGCAAAATTAAAGCTGGACTTAGTTACGTATTTACAATCGACCTATGAATGAATGAATGATGAGCTCAACTTTTCCCGTTTCTCCTATCTTTTCACATGATCTTTCTGACTATAACTCTCGCAGTTATTGAATCAAGGCAACAGGCTCATTTATTAGTCAAATGACTCTAACGTAAGGTGCGGCTCTGGTATAAAACTCGTGTGATTTTTTTTTTTCCCTCTGGAGATCCGTCAGAGTCATGCTGGGTTGATGATTATATATGTCTGTCTTCTAAACTTTGTATTCTCTATACATTTTATACAGCAATGGGAGATAAAAGACAAGAACTAAAATTACTAATTGGCTAACCCAACTGGAGCTCATGCCAATTAAACTCTTGTGAAATATTTATTTGGAGAGTTATTCATGTGTGTATAGTTGTTACGAATCAATGTTTCACATCTAATTTCTTTTATCGAGTTATCTATAATTATAAATGTATATTTTCTATTAGGCTTAGCAACTTTGAATCAATGTTTCACATCTAATTTCCTTTGTCGAGTTATCTATAATTATTAATGTATATTTTCTATTAGGCTTAGCAACTTTTTTTTCATAAACAAAACAACCAAGTTATTATTCAATCCAACTCTTTTAAAATTCAGCAGTGTATGTTTTTTATTATCAATTTTATACTAAGATCGCACGCCCAAGTAAAATCGGTTTCTTTTGTAAAATATAAAGCAGCTAACAGGATTGTAAAATATGTTGCTCAAGAGTTAGACTTCAAAATGAATACACGATACTCTGTTATAATGGTCTCATTCGCGTTATTTTAGCACATGCTGAATTACTGAACTTCTCCACTGCAGAAGGATTATAGACATCAAAATGACACATTTCAACAACAGTGGTCGAAAAAGACATAGAAATAAATATACGATGAAGCCCAAAGAAAACAAATGTTGCTTCGAAACCTCTCTCATCTAGCACATCATTGATGTTTATTATAATTGATGACTCTCAAAATGAAATGTAAGTAATGTTAGACCACCTTATAGACATATTTATACAATACAAAATCATGCTTTCAATGTCGGGATTTGTAGCATCTCATATGGACATATTTATACAATACAAAATCATGCTTTCAATGTCGGGATTTGTAGCATCTCATGGGGACATATTTATACAATACAAAATCATGCTTTCAATGTCGGGATTTGTAGCATCTCATGGGGACATATTTATACAATACAAAATCATGCTTTCAATGTCGGGATTTGTAGCATCTCATGGGGACATATTTATACAATACAAAATCATGCTTTCAATGTCGGGATTTGTAGCATCTCATGGGGACATATTTATACAATACAAAATCATGCTTTCAATGTCGGGATTTGTAGCATCTCATGGGGACATATTTCTACAATACAGAATATTTTTCTCACCAGCGGTTGTTGGTAATTCCTCGCTTTCTCTGACAACCTGCCCCCCCCCCCTAGTGGCACAGCGGTATGTCTGCGGACTTACAACGCTAGAAACCGGGTTTCGATACCCGTGGTGGGCAGAGCACAGATAGCCCATTGTGTAGCTTTGTGCTTAACTCCAAACAAACAAAATCTGACAACCTTTTATCAAGTACAATTCTTCTAAAAAACAATACGTTGTAACTACTTATCTAAACATGGCGAAAATGAAATACAAAATGGGAAAACGACCAAAGCTGATAAACATTCTTTAACAATTTGCTTTTATAAGATTTTCTTCAATCTTCCCATCAGTTCTCCCATTTTGAACTTTTATGACGTAGTGTCATTGTTCAGGACAAAAAAAAACATTTATTTATTTTGCTAACATTTTACTGTGTAGGTATCGTTCCTATTTGAATTCTATAAATAACGGTTTGGGAGAGGAATGTAATGTAAAAAAAGC
>NW_013672310.1:4196-8725 GCF_000517525.1 Limulus polyphemus
CGTTGTAAGTCCGCAGACATACCGCTGTGCTACTGGGGGGGGGTGACATCTAGAAAAAGTAACAACTTTTTTTTGGACTGTCATTTGGAATACAAATGTGATACCAAGGATGATTTTTTATTGTCATTTGGAATAGAGTTGGAATATTAGGGATGACAAATCTTTGGATCGTTAAATACATATTCTTGTTTGCATTTCGTAAGAGAAATGAAGTAGAGACTTGTCTTACAACAATGAAATATCAAACATCTGATTTATGATGGGTTTTTTCTGCTTTTATCCGCACGACTGTTCAATCACAGAAGAATAAATAAAGAAACGATGAGAAAACATTTTGACTATGGTTAGACTAATCGGATTAAAATGGATTCTCTAGTATGTTGTTAATTGAAAAACACTTATCTTGTGGTGTTAGAAGAACCTTAATGACCATACTTCCGGTCTATGTCCTGTGCAGGGGGGATTGAAAGGTTAATCAGTTTCTTTGAACTTTACTCTTTTCATGTGCACAAGCAATATACCAGTGTTAATTACTTGCTACAGTAGGACTAATCTATTTTGTTTGGCTTGAATTGTTAATATCGAGGATAAGGAAGAACGCTGTGAACAAAGAAGACTGGAAACATACTTCTCAAGTGTTACAATATAGAGTCTGATATTGGTTCTCTGGAAATATCTCGTAACACAGAAGAAGATTACGTTCTCGTTTGATTTATAAAATATACAATTTGATATTGGTAATCTGGATATATCTCGTCACTTGTGTTTGTTTTACGGCAATGCCACAATGTATCAGCTGCTGTGTCCACCGCGACGAATCGAACCCCAGATTTTAGCGTTACAAGTCCGTAGACTAGGGTTATTTTTCAAACGAAATAGTTAACTTTGCTCATATAAATATTATGTTTGGGTTGTTTTGTTTTACACTTATTAGGTACTTTGCAATCTCCATGTTAGTTTTCTAAATATTTGTATTAAAACAGATTTTGTTGCAACTTTTACTGGAAAAAAAAAATACATTTAAAGTGCAACTAGTTGTACCAAAACACAAACATGTGCAATACGGTTAAGTTTTAGAAATTAGCCTAAATGTTCACTGATAGTAAGAATGCGAAGATTAGTCCTTTTTTTTTTTTTGGCTTTTGGTTGTTGTTAAGTACAAAGCTATACAACTGGCTATCTGTGCTCTGCTCAACAATGTGTGTGTTTTTCGTATAGCAAAGCCACATTGGACTATCTGCCGCGTGCACCGAGTGGAATCGTACCCCTGATTTGAGCGTTGTAAATCCGAAGGTTTACCGCTGACCAACCAGGGGACTGCTCAACAAGGTTATCGAATCTCGAATTTTTAACATCATAAGCCAGCAGAATTACCGCTCAGTATTAAATTTAACTTGCTACCTAACCTCTCACTTCTTCATGAAATATCTTCATCAGCACTTCAGGAAAGAAAAAAAAATAAAAGTTTTCTGTAGCTCAATGATGTAATACAAGTTTGATGTAAAAGGAAACCGCAATGTTTTCTGTAGCTCAATGATGTAATACAAGTTTGATGTAAAATAAAACCGCAAAGTTTTCTGTAGCTCAACGATGTAGTACAAGTTTGATGTAAAATAAAACCGCAATGTTTTCTGTGGTTCAATAATGTAATACAAGTTTGATGTAAAATAAAACCGCAAAGTTTTCTGTGGTTCAATGATGTAATACAAGTTTGATGTAAAATAAAACTTTTTTATAAAATATTTTTTGAAACCAGTTTTGTTCCAGATGGAACTGACTTGACCTGATTCACTTTAGTTCAGAAACAGAATGACGTTCGAAAATGTTCAGATCGATCTTTTGAAATCACCAGGAGGCGCTACTAATCTTTTCGTTTGTTTTAATCTGCCGATCAAATGAATATTTTTTCTCCCTGTATTAAGGCTACCTGCTCAAATTGAATCTATCATGTTAATGTATATTCCTTAATATGTCACTTTTATATAAGGAAGATATTCAAACTCTACAACATAATATACAGACAAATGCTTAGGGTGGTAAAACCGATCCCCAGTGGCAGGTATTGTTTGTATATACTATGGTCTACCGAAGGTATCGAACCGATGAGCCACAAGAACGACATGTAAACAATAAAGATGTAACTAACTCATAGCTAAGGAGTATCATATACGTAATTCTTATTCAGAGTTAAACAAAGAAAATAATTTAAAAACTTTTCAAAAAATATGTATCTCAATTTTTTAAATGATGCAGAAACATCACTGCGTGTTACGTCTAAAAATTATAAATATTTGAAATTATACAATGTTCAATTCAATTAGAGAAACATGCGTTTATTTTACATGCAATCGTTTAACATTATATGGCACTAAATTGGCACGAGACCCAACTTCAGCTACTTCCCTAGAAATTTCCCCGTGGGTCCTACGGGGAAGATAGGGTCCTCCCTATCTTCCAATACTTTTATCACCTGACTGTTTCTATTTTGTTGCCATTTTATATTACATCAATCTTTATTCGCGTATTTCAATGTATAGTTTATCACTTCCATATAGGAGATAACTAATCAATTTCCTGTGTTCCATGTTACCATTCCTGTCATTATATACGATACCACGTGTTCCTGTAAACAGTTTTAGTTCAAACATTCTGAATGTTTGAACTAAAACTGTTTACAGGAGCACGTGGTATCGTATATAATGACAAGAATAGTAACATGGAACACAGGAAATTGATTAGTTATCATCTCCTAGTTTCCCATGTTCAGTTATCATCTCCTAGTTTCCCATGTCATCAATTTCCTGTGTTCCATGTTACCATTATTGTCATTATATACGATACCACGTGTTCCTGTAAACAGTTTCAGTTCAAACATTCGACATGGGAAACTAGGAGATGATAACTGATCAATTTCCTGTGTTACATGTTACCATTCCTGTCATTATATACGATACCACGTGCTCCTGTAAACAGTTTCAGTTCAAACATTCGACATGCGAACTCAGATATCAATTTTATCTACAAATCATTATACTTCAAAGAGTTAGATGAACATTCAATATTAATCTCTCCAAAGTAACAAAAATATTGTTAAAAACTGAAAGGTAAGTACTTTGAAGAAAGCGCCATTTCGACTCCTCGTTACACACTAAAAACAAGCACTTTAGTTAAAGGGACGGCTATTTAAATCCCTCATTACACATTGAAAAGCAAGCAGTTTGAAAGGAGGAGCATTGCAATTCCCCATTACACACTAAAAAACAAGCGTTTTGATGAGAACTCCTTTTCAATCGTTGAAAAACAAGGACTTTGATGGGAGAACCTATTCAACTTCTTGTTACACACTCCAATCCCTCATTACACACTAAAAAACAAGCGTTTTGATGAGAAGCTCCTTTTCAATCGTTGAAAAACAAGGACTTTGATGGGAGAACCTATTCAACTTCTTGTTACACACTCCAATCCCTCATTACACACCATTCTCTCGTTTTTCTTAAAACACAAAAACAAATCGTTTATCTTTGAATTCAATTTTAATGAAATGATTCTTCATAACACCATTAATATATATATATATATATATATTAATGAGATTGAGTTTCAAGAAATATACATATCTGCCCTCATTTACTTTCGAATTGTGAGTAAACCACTAAAGCAACAAAAATTCGCGAATAAAATATATCTGGGGATTACGATATAACCCTATTCTGATAATAAAATCTCCATTTTTGGATAAAGTTAAACAATAGAAAAATGTTTTAAACTAACTACTTCATTCACATCAAATATTGTATCGTTCACAAAAATGAACGCACGTTTTTCGTGATCATTTGTTTTCTGATATTTTCTCGCTGTAGATTCCTTTAAAAACTACGTATAATCTCGTGCTTGTCGCTTTAAAGGATGATCGAGACTGAAGAGCGAATCATGAACCTTTAAAGTATGAAAATGATACATGTTATTTGCAACATCTGTTACGCGAAATCGTCCAATAACTTTTTCCATCAAACATTGTTCTGCGTGGTGAAAAGGTAATCTTTTTTGGTACTTACCTCAGAATCTGTGAAGCCCGAGTAATTTCAAAATGTCTAACTTCCGATTTTTAAAAACTGAAACACTTAGTTTACGATTTAAGCACAAGTTTCAAGCCCCACCCCCAGTGGCACAGCGGTATGTCTGCGGACTTGCATCGCTAGAAACCGGAGTTCGATTCCCGTGATGATAGCTCGTTGTGTAGCTATGTGCTTATACTACAAACAAATGCAAGTTTCAAAGCTTAAAATTTAATATAGACATTAAAAGAAATTTAAATAAGGCCTCATGAAAACTAAAAGTTTTTTTTAAAAAAACAACGATTATTTTATACACAATTCTATAAAAATAAGATTGTTTCCAGTCTCATTGGGATTTTACCACTTTTTAACCTTGTACAGTAAGTTATTATTTTAGTAATTTGGAAACAGGAAACAATCTCATTTTTTTATTGAATTGTGTATAAAATAATCGTTGTTTTTTTTAAAAAAAAC
>NW_013672310.1:9524-25679 GCF_000517525.1 Limulus polyphemus
TTTAGTCACATGGAGTCATTTCTTTTACTGACATAGTCTTTAGTCACATGGAGTCATTTCTTTTACTGACATAGTCTTTAGTCACATGGAGTCATTTCTTTTACTGACATAGTCTTTAGTCACATGGAGTCATTTCTTTTACTGACATAGTCTTTAGCCACACACACACAGTCATTTTTTCAGTGATATAGCTTTTAGTTATATGTACTCATTTTCTCTAGTGACAAAGTTTTAGCCATGTATAATTTTGTATGTAGTTAAGCACAAAGCTACACAAAGGGCTATCTGTGCTCTGCCCACCACGGGTATCGAAACCCGGTTTCTAGCGTTGTAAGTCCGCAAACATGCCGCTGTGCCACTGGTTTTCAGTGTATATTTACTACCAAACGTAATCAATTTTCCTTGACGTATGGTTGCCTTGGCGAAATAAAAAAAGTTTAAAAAGATCGGTTAAAAGTGCCGAGAAAGTGACAGTATCCTTCATCAATAACCTTGGTTATCATCGTTTAATAATCATTAAAGAAACTTTTTTTAATTCACGAATTTATCGAAACATAGTTATTGAAATTAAGTTCTACCTCCGCTAGGAAAAGCTTTTTGTCTTATATTTACTGATCTTAATATTACGCGTGATTTATTTATATTGTTTTACTTTTATTATGCACGGTTTCCATATTGAACAACTCGATAGGTAGGTGTACACTGACAAGCCTAATGGCTTCCCTACCGGAGCCGGTTCATATTAATAACCACCATTGACAGTTGGAGAGCTTCGCTCATTGGTCCGTTGAGACCAGCTAGTCTCGCTCATAGACTCAAAAGTCTGATGGTACGGCCTGCGGCTATGATGTAGGCCTACGTGTGACAGAGGCCTGCGTTAGAGGCTAGCTAACAATTCTCCTTTCATTTCGGTGTAGGCAAGAGTGACTCGTGCTACGATCAGTGGTATTGCTTGTATTTGGCAGAGAAACGTGGAGGGCTGATGTTAACTTGTCTTCGTAGAAAAAACAGATGCGTGAGTAATAATGTAGCAGCAAATACGAGCGTTTGACCCCAACTTTTTTGTAAGTTGTTACCAGCGGACCCCAGGAAAACTTGCATGTTTCTTGCAGCGCGGCTCGGCGGGGTAATCGAGGTGCTTGGAGGAAAACATGATCTTGTCAACGTTCGGATATTGATATCATAGTTCGTACCCCAGGAATATACAGATGTCGGCGCTCTGGGGCCTCTCCTGTCTCGGTGTCTAGATGTCGGCAGATGCACGTGCTTCAGACGCACACTTTTCTGAGCAACTTTATTTTTTTTTTTGATATACTGACCAAACTGATGCCCTTACTGCTCTTAGACCGAGATTTAGATCCAGCGCACAATGCACCGAGTAAAATGATGTCGACTTGCTGAAATGATCAGTTGATATCTTTATCGGCATTCTCCAGGCATTCTTCTCAGGTGAGTGCTTAAGAAAAGGTTGTAGTGAACATAAATGTAACCTAACCAGTACGACCAAACACTGTTTTATCACCCTGGTACCTTATTATTTCCTTATCTTGTGTCCTTCTGGTTATAACCTGCCTTGTTATACCGCGCACAGATAATAACGGAGTTTAAATTTCGTGTAGTGTTCTAAATCACAAACGATTTGTATTACCCAAAAAAGGGGGACTTTTAACATGAGAACATTTAATCTTATAAAGCATGTGAATGATGTTACTAGTTTACACAAATATTTGATTATCGTAACTTTGTAGACTTCATAATGAGTTATAGATTATATAACTGTTACATTTTTGTTCAAACACAATATATATATATATGTGTGTGTATTGAACAATACTAATCTTAAAACGAATTGTAATATACAGGATTGTCCTATCTTACAAGAACACACTCCAAAGTAAACTAATTGTTATTTATAACACTATTCTCCCGTTTATTAACAAATGTGCGCTATAAATATGGATTGGTAACTAGATGCAAATAGTTCAGAACACTTAAGCGTTCCGAAAAAAGTATTTCATTATAGGCCAGAATTTATGGCGTTGCAAAAGATAGGTCAAAGACCTTATAAAAATCGCTTAAGATGGCAACCAATTGAACTTGAAGATAATTCTGTAGGCCTACTATTACTGTACATGATTCAAGAGCCACTTTATGTCAAGTATCAGTTGTGTAGACGTAATGTTGCCCAGGCTTTCGAGGTCAGTTCATTGACCTGAAGACGATCAGTTCTGTGCGATTATCGAAGACCAGTTGGTAAAAACTGGGAAGTAATTTATTAGAAAAGTATTAAATATCTCTAGAGGATACACCAATGGCCCTAAACTGTTTGCCGAGAGGATACACCAATGGCCCTAAACTGTTTGCCGAGAGGATACACCAATGGCCCTAAACTGTTTGCCGAGAGGATACACCAATGGCCCTAAACTGTTTGCCGAGAGGATACACCAATAGCCCTAAACTGTTTGTTGAGAGGATACACCAATAGCCCTAAACTGTTTGTTGAGAGGATACACCAATAGCCCTAAACGCTCGACATTTAAGTTTTACTCTTAGATATAACTTATTGAAAACACGTCTGAATAAAACAAAAATAAGATTTAATAATCGTAAAAAATGTTAATATTACAGTCTTGAATTATTGAAACGAAGAGTTTGTCAGATCAGTTACAGCTTGGAGTCCTCACACGAGCCCTGTAGTCAGCGCGGATCAGTTACAGCTTGGAGTCCTCACACGAGCCCTGTAGTCAGCGCAGATCAGTTACAGCTTGGAGTCCTCACACGAGCCCTGTAGTCAGCGCAGATCAGTTACAGCTTGGAGTCTTCACACGAACTTCCTATCCATCGTTTCACCAGTATTTATTGATGGGAAACAAAATACTGGTTGTTTGACGCCATTGCCAAAACAGCAGGAAAAGTTATTCATGTCAGTTACAACAAACAAATGTTATAATTTGAAAAACCTATAAATGCTATACAATAGTACCACGTACCAGCATGAGGCGATACCCTATTTTTTCAAGGAATATCCAAGTGGTGAAAGTGACCATATGAATAATAATATGTATTTGTCTAGTATCACAAACAATACAAAGGTACTTAATGTACTCAAATCGGGAAGTAAGACAACAACAGAAAATCATCACATTGAACAACAAAAAAAAAGTCAACGATTAAATCATATGCTATCACACAAATAAGTGTGATACTTTCGACCAGCCGAGCTCCATCGTTTCAATAACAGCCTTCATTGTTAGTCTATCAGTTCAATATTAGGGACGCTATGCCTAATCTTTTTTTAGGGGGATATTTTCCCCAAAAGTAAAGATTCTTAATCTTCCTTGAATTTTGGAACCTTTTTGTAATTCCGGGTAATATCATAGTTATTAATTTGTGCTGTGTTTGAGTACCAAGAATACGCTATTGATTAGTGAATATACAACAGGCGTCACTAATATGTATCACAGCCCGATAAGAATATATTAAATAATGTGTTTTCTTCTGTCTAGTTTCACGCTTTGGGTAGCAGCTTAGTGTCTTGGTGATGTCAGGTCCACGAACAGGAATGTACAGTTAGCCGCAGGGCAAGCTTTTTCATGTATTGCTTCGATTGTTGAAACCACAATTATTGTTTCAATCGTTGACCATGTTAGAAAGAGTTAATACAGCAGCGAACACCTTGTTTTCAATATCTATGCATTCAAGTCTACAATACAAAATGTAGCAGAGGTTATCCGTGGTTGTAATGTTTTAGTTTACATTTCTAGAAACTGGACAACTATAGATTCTGTTATACAACACCAACTACTCTGTCGAATCTCACACTTAAAGTGAACCAACGATAGAACAGTTGACCCGCTGTACATGTTTACAAAATGTTATTTCTGGAAAGTGGACAACTATAGATTCTCTGATATAAGACACCTTACCTGAACCGTTAAAGTGAACCGTTGCTAGAACAGTAGGGTTATAACAATTTCATTTTGTTTTGTTAGTATACTGATAAGCACATAGCTACACAATGGACTATCATTACTGTACCAGGTTTTTAGCGTTATAAGCCTTTAGACTTACCGCTGAGCCACTAGGTGTAGACTAGCAAGGCGTTGATAGTAAAGTCAGGTAATCCAATACGTGCTAAATACTACATAAGTTTATTTATTTCATGATTTGTTTGTACATTGTGAACATATGGATTGAAGTGAAAATTTAAAAAAATAATACGTAAGCACAAAGAAAGTTATTAATGAAAATGGGAGTTTAGAATTTTCTTCGAAACCATGGGTGTAATATTCTCTATCAAACTTCACAAGTTTCAGTTAAATATTAAAACTTGTCCTTTTCTGTCTTTTTTTTTTTCTGAGTCTGAAAATGCACCTGGTAGTTGTTCACCTATATTCGTGATTGCGAAAGATTTAAACATTGCTATCTGTGAGAACGAACCTATTAGAAGACTTGAAATAATTCTTATTGGTTGCCTCCTGGCTATTTACCCACGCTCGTATTTTGAGCGTTTTCATACATTTTTAGCCGCAGCTTAGCGGCTCATCAAAATGTGTGTTTGTGTTCTCTTATAGCATAGTCACATCGGGCTATCTGTTGTGTCCACCAAGGGGAATCGAACCCCTTATTTCAGCGTTGTTAATCCGTGTAGCTTCGCGCGAAATTCAAAACAAACCAAACTCTTCAAAGTTAGGGACGGCTAGTGTAGTAATTTTGCTTGAAAATCCTCAAACGGACAAATTGCTAAAAGCTATTTAATCCACCGACACATATACTAGACACACACAAAAATTGGTAAAGGCTACTTAATCCACCGACACGTAGACACACACAAATTGGTAAAGGCTATTTAATTGGTTGTTTGTAATTAAGCACAAAGCTACACAATGGGCTGTCTGTGCTCTGCCCACCACGGGTATCGAAACCCGGATTCTAGCGTTGTAAGTCCGCAGACATACCGCTATGCCACTGGGGGGCAGGCTATTTAATCCACCGACACATATATTAGACACACACACAAATTGGTAAAGGCTATTTAATCCACCGACACGTATATTAGACACACACACAAATTGGTGAATTATTATACATTATTATTTAATTTTTTTGAATGTCTACTTTTACACATCTACGTTTTATTATACAATTTTCCTTTGCCTTTTGCTCAAGTTAATTCCAGAGGGGAATTAAAAACTCAGTTTGTCATGCAACCCTAGAAGAAGCCGACTCGCCCTGTAGGCGTTGCCAACATTTCCTGAGTAAATCATTCTACTGTGCGATGATTTAAGAAAAGTTAAACCCACAATGCACGCTGTTCTTCATGTTGACGAGAAACGCGAAATATTAAAAGCGTATCATTCGTTTTTCTTGATGACAGCAACGCGTTCATTACGAAGTTAGAACCTTAATTTAAATACCGCTACTCAGTTAGAACCTTAATTTAAATACCGCTACTCAGTTAGAACCTTAATTTAAATACCGCTACTCAGTTAGAACCTTAATTTAAATACCGCTACTCAGTTAGAACCTTAACTTAAATACTACTACACTAATAATCTCCAATTCTAAAGTTATCTTGCTATAATTTATTCGATACTTCATAGGTAAACGTTTTAAACTTAGCTTAATTTGACAGATTTTAAACTGCTGTTTGAACTCGCCATTACAATTGTACCATTACAATAATATGTTTATCAACACCCACCCATTGAAATGGCCAGGTGGTTAGGGCGCTCGACTCGCAATTCGCGGGTCGCGGGTTCGGATCCCCCGTCATACCAAACATGCTCGCCCTTTCAGCTGTGGGGGCGGTATAATGTGACGGTCAATCCCACTATTCGTTGGTAAAAGAGTAGCCCAAGAATTGGCGGTGGGTGGTGATGACTAGCTGCCTTCCCTCTAGTCTTACACTGGTAAATTGGGACGGCTAGCGCAGATAGCCCTCGTGTAGCTTTGCGCGAAATTCAAAACAAACAAACCCATTGAAATGTTCAAAGAAAACGGGCAACATCTTTCGTGTTCCAAGAAAACGGGCAACATCTTTGGTATTATAAAGGATAATTTCGGTAACTGAAATTAATAATTTTTCACCAATGATCCCAGCCACCATATTAGCGGTGAAACCGGTTCTGGGTTATTTATAATATTCAACAAATAATGTGTGTGTACAGATATAATCCAAAGAGTTTGGAAAATCCGAGGACCTAAAATTTAACTTATAATAGAAGTAATTTACAGTACGAGCCACCGTTTACTGTAGCTATTACATACACACATCTTTAAAGGTGCACCATAGAACTTATTCACATAAAACTACTCCAGTTCTATCAACGCTAGCCGTCCCTTTTATTGAAATGATTGACTACAGGGAATGCACTAAGTAAACATTACCTTCCGCCAACTATTGGCCTACTGTTTACCAAAGAATAGTGGGATTGACCGTGACATTATAACGCCTCCACAGCTGACAAGGCGAGCATGTTCGGTAAGAAGACCGAAATCCGCGACTCGCACATTGTGAGTCAGAGCCCTAACCACCAGAACTAAGGGGAATCAAAGCTCTTACAATAAACTCTTTATCTAGATCTGGGAGGGGCAGGTTTGACGATTCCACCTCTTTCTCCCACCTGCACTGGTTTTGTGGTAGCTCTGAGGATGTTGCTTTTTATGTAATCTCACTAGCATAATTACAATACCCCTATCAGGGCCATGTCCATTCACGTTCAACGTTTAGTATTAGCACTGGTATACACTTTGCTTCATTTGTTATGTTATCAGTCTTATATCAATACATACCGGAGATATTACAGGATGAATGGCATGTATGTTATACAAATGATATGTTAAATCAGTCTAGCAGTATGTGACTGATTGCTATACCTATAGTACATATTTATGGGCGAGATGTATTAACTTTCATTTCCATCATGTACGATATAGCGATCAAGTGAGGGTGGTAATTTATTTTTACACAAGTGTTTCCAGAAGTAAGTGTCATAGAACGGCTGTACGTTTGTATACTTACACAAGAAGTGTGAGTTTGTTGTGCTTGGGAAGCGAGGGTTAACTTTTGGAATGTTTGTAATTTGGTTTCGGTTTGTGCCACGTTAAACTACCGGCCGGATATACTGTTTGTACAATTTGATTGTAATTTTGGATGATTTGCTAACCGGATTCGCACCTTTCCAGATTTTGTCCGTAATTGCGTTTATGTGCGTTTGCCATGTTAATTTTGTATCATAGATGAGGCCTAGAAAGTTTTCTAATGTAGCAGTCCGGAGGAGGTTTCAACGGAGATAGGTTTCAGGTTTGTTTTTAAGGATTAAAAAAAAATTAAGCACTAGTATTTGTGTTTTGGTATATTACTTTATACTCTTCTTTTGACAGTGTTCTGCTATGTCGTTTAATACAGATTGTAAGTTTGCAGCTCCTATGGATGGCGTGTGGGAACTCTTCCAAATTGCTACGTCACCCGCAAATTGTGAGGTATAACAGGAATTGGTTTCGGTCAGTGCCATGTCATACATGATGAAGAGTATGGGGCTAACTACCCCTCCTTGTGGCACGCCTGCCTCAGGAATACAAGTAAATTGGTTTGCTTTGAATTTCGCGCAAAACTACAAGATGTCTGCACTAACCGTCCCTAATTTAGCAATGATAGACTAGAGGGAAGGCAACTAGTCAGCATCACCCACCGCCAACTCTTGGGCTACTCCTTTACCAACGAATAGTGGGATTGGCTGTCATATTATAACCCATCCACGGCTGAAAAGTGACAGGGGATTCGAATTCGAGACCCGCAGATTGAGGGTCGAGTGCCCTAACCACCAAACCATGCCAAGAATTAAAGTCCTTACAAGTAAAAATGGGGCCCAAAGGGAACCATAAAAAAGGTTTAGTCACGTGAACATAACCGAGGTTTATTAGCTCTTTTCTC
The DNA here is from genome assembly GCF_000517525.1 of Limulus polyphemus. Taxonomy (NCBI): domain Eukaryota; kingdom Metazoa; phylum Arthropoda; class Merostomata; order Xiphosura; family Limulidae; genus Limulus; species Limulus polyphemus. Next base: position 17,461 of record NW_013672310.1, read on the forward strand.
TCTGTAGTAATTTCGAGTAACTTGATTTATCGTTTAGTAGAACAGATAGCTGGTCACTATATCGTCTCCCGTTTTAATAAATATCGTGGAGTACAAAATACTGGTTTCTGAACTCCTTCTCAAACTTGATAATGTTACAAGTAGTTTGTCTTTTATCAATCTTAGTATTTAACGTTGTATTCACTTATTGTTCTTTAGCAGATTATGTATCATTGTTTGTAACAAAGAACGTTATTATTGAATCAAATTGACCAGTTTGAGCTTTCATTTAGGACTGAAATATTAGAACATTTGTTGTTTATATCGTGTATCTAAAACTGAACCTGCCCATGATAAAGAGTTGTTCATTGTCACATTAACCATCGTGATATGCAAGATTGAACAACTCGAAAACTTTTGAAATCGTTTCCATGGTTATATATCCAATAAAGTTTAATATGTATATATCTTTTGTCGATTATTTATCATCATTGTTTATAACAAATAATTCAAAACGAATTTTGCTTCCTTCTGAGGATTTGTTGCTCCGACCAGGGCTCATATAATGAGAGTTGCGTCTATCAATCTTGCCAGGTGTAATTTTTTGTTTAACTTTAGAAAGAAAAAAAATCATGCACGGAGAACGGTTCAAACCACAGAAGTTTCAATTTTGGTTGAGTGTGAGCTTTTAAAATAAGTTTAATAGTGTATATAATAATGATTCTTTATTTTTCCTTTGAATAGTTTTAATACTGAAAAGCTAAAATTACCAAAGTGTTTGTTTGTCGCCTTCTTTTGTTCCCCGGCGGGACAGCGGCAAGTCTACGGATTTACAACGCTAAAATTCAGGGTTCGATTCTTAGCGGTGGACACAGCAGACAGCCAAATGTGGCTTTGCTCTATAACAAACAAATCGTCGTATTTTGCCTTTACATTGTCCATTTAGCTCGCAAACCGAAATTTAGGAATTGTACTCTTCAACTATAAAGAGATCTTTTAATTTCTTGCCCCAGTTGTTAAAAACATGTACACGATACGATTAGTGAGGCGCCCCAGTTGTTGCCTCACTAATCTTATTGTTTATGTTAACCGGTTGTTGCCTCACTAATCCTGTTGTCTATATGCTTTTCCCGTGTGAGACACGTGGCCTTGAATCTCTTCCCAACTTTCCTGCCACCAGTCACGGTTCGCTGTTCCTCTGAACATTTTAGAGAACAAACAGAACTTATTATGAAGTTCCAAGTTGCTATTTGTGTGGCAAAGATTAATGGCTAACCGTCTCGATGTGCCTTAAAGCTTTCGTTTTTAGTTCCTATTACAAAGACCCGTGTTTTCACTGTTCTTTGGTATGCGCTGCATTCTTATTAAACGGAGCAACGAAAACAAACCAATTTTGAAGTTGTTTTATATTGGACACGATTCTTTATTTTTCCGTGTGTTCATTTCTAATATTGCGAAATGGAATGGAAATTTCCGAGGAAAGTTTGAAAAATACGAACAAGTTACGTTCATGTTCTGTCTTATCCGCACATTGGAGGATTACAAGTAACATAGATTTAAGACAGATAAACATTAATTTCATGGTGAAAACAATAAATATTAGAATTAACTGGCCCAACCTTGGTAATGAAAATGTTCTTATCTTTAGGTTATTGGCTTATTGCTTCGCTCCCCAATCTTTCTCAGACTAGCTTTGTTATTACAGAGTTCGATAGGTAACCAACAGTAATTGGTGAAAAATAGAAGTCACGTGACAAAGATGGATTTGAGCGTACGTTTTATAAATATATAAAATAAAATTGCTCTTACAAATTATTTGCGTTATCCTAAGCTGTCGTTTTATCAATACAAAAATATTACAAGTAAAGTTTTCTGTGATTGGATATCACAGAAAGGTGTGAATGAACTATTGATGGTGGCGCCACCAATGACATTAGTGTCAACCTTTGTATATGAAACGCTAGGGTATGGTCTAGTACATGTGGTTTTATCAATATTCTGTAGCTACAACCGACTACACCACAGGGAACTGCGAAGATGAATTTCAAAACTGTGCTGCAATCAGCCATTTGGACTAACGAGTCTCCTCGAGCGTTGTCTGTATCTTTTCGCTTTGAAATAACTGAATAACATTAATATATCCTGTAATTGTAGTGGTAATGTTAGACCATTTCCCATTCTTTAGAATTCCTTCTTAAATATTACAAATGTTCTTCAGCTTCTCCCACAGGATTATTTCAAACTATTCTGTCGTCGCCTAGAGCTATGCTTTGGTGTGGCCTCTCATGTGCACGAGCTTGGAAAATAGACTGGTTTACATTTCAGCGTGTTTGGTATTCGAAACGTGATCTTGAACTAAGACATGTAAAACGTAACAAATCCCCATTATGTAAATAGCCTTAACGAAGCTGCCGCAGCTGCAGGGTGACCCAAAAACGAATCACTCACTGATTGTACCATAAAACTGTAAAAGTAGTAAATTTTTTATCTTTGTTTTCTAGAAAAAAAGAGTTGTGTTCTTTTTGTTACCTCTGCCATGAATACGAGTGTTCTTCAAATGTGCTGTGTTTAAATGGCTGACTCACTTATGACCCACCCTGTAAAGCTGTGATCCGTGTTCGTGGCTCGGATCAAGTTACTACTTTATCAACGTGATCTGTCTGCTACTCTGGATCTGGTTAACATGAATATCTAATTTGACATCCTCTATAATTTTCTTACGGTGAAAACCTGTCACTGCCACATTCACACAGGCACCCTGGGCCTATTTGACGTCGGATAAAAGAAGTTATAATGTCTAGAGCTGTTTGTTGTTGGTTAGGCGTGCAATAATGTATTCGAACTAAGAATTAGTTGACTGTAAGAGAAAAATCACGTGATTTTTTTTTCGTCTATTACCATATCCCAACTAATCATCTGTATAACAAGATCCGTTTCTTGTCATACAGTACGTTTTTCTGATCGGTTTGACATAGAGATGGAACACCAAAGGTGCTAAAGATGAAGAAACGGATGACAGCTTTCTTTTTCTTCAGCTTGTTTTATATCACGCTATAAAACCTGTACAATAGGCACGTGCAAACTGTGAAACGAATTAAACTGGAGTTGGTTCTTCCTTATACTTAAGAAATAATATATACTGAATGATTACAATCATGTACTTAGCGTTTTATATCCGATCTCCTGTAATTTAATCTTTATAGCTTTGAGATAGCCAAAAGAATCAAAATAAGTTTGTTTGAATTTATCACGAAGCAACTCGACGGCTATCTGCGCTAGCCGTCCCTAAGTTAGCAGTGATAGACTAGACGGAGGGCAGCTAATTAACACTACCTACCACAAACTCTGGGGGCTACTCTCTTACCAACTGAAGGTGAGATTGATCGTAACATTATAACGTCCCCACGGCTAAAAAGGCGAGCATGTTTAGTGACGATGATTCGAACCCGCGATTCGCAACTTGTAAGTCGAGCGCCCTAATCACTGGGTCGCTTCTAAGTAAGACGTCCATAATTTACCGCAATTCAGTTGGGCGAAGAACTATTTTTAAAAATTTTTTTTTAGTGAGAAATGAAACAATGATATCGATTACGTATTGTTGTCATGGTTCCCATGGGCTGGTATATGACGTAATTTCTGGGTTGTTTTATACTCCAGGAAAGTTTTGTGATGGAGAACACTTTCAGTTTGAATATTTATATACAAATACATATAATTTAAAATCAATACGCAGCCTTTTCGAATATGCTGAACTTGTAAATGTGTCGTTTATTTTCTTTTTTTTTAAATAAATGCCCAAATTATTTTAAGCTTTTAATCTAAGAAATCACCAACTATAAAATGCTTATTCCCTTTGTCATCTGTCTAGAACGCTTTCACACTCCTGTTTTTGGTAGTGCTCAACAATATACATCGTCCCTTAGCAACAAAACTATCACCTTATTGTTCTTAGGCCAACTATGGTGTTTATGTTGAATGCTCAATATTCATGTTGATTTGTTATAAAGATTTTTTTATTATTTATTTTTTATAACTTCGGTGATATAAAAGCAAAATAATCTAATTCAGAAGTTATGACATTGGGTTGTAGTCAAAAGCAAAACAAAATTTATCAAGTAGTGTTTCAACTAATCCTTACGTTACGTTTATGCGTTAGGCCTAAACTTAAATTAGACTACAAACATGCCTACTATTACTAACGTTATAGAGTAAGTGTTTAAAACGTTAAGTGGTGAATAAATGCATGTTAATAAATATTATTTTGGTATTTTATCACACATGTTACCTACTTGGCCTTAAAACATAAAAAATGTTTGTTACTAAATATATTTTATCCTTTTACAGTCGAAAGAGTTGAAAAATTTTGTCAGAATGTCCACACTGTTTTCTACTTCCTGACCTAGAATACAGTGAAAAGGCTCAAGAGTGCTATTTAAGTGTCTTTCAGAGTATACACGTATTTTTGTTCACGATAACATTTCATTTTTCTGCACAGTTTTTACTAAACATGTGGTGATTAAAAAATTAGTTCGAGACTGATGAAATAAGTGAAGAGTTGGTGTATTTTGGAGGTACAGAAAAGTTCGTTTTAGTTAAATTCTATTAATTTCGTTCATCATTCGACAATGGTTTCCCGTCATTTTTGACGGACTTTTATACTGGTCAAATAATAACACAATAATTGCTGCCCCTGTGCAGCCATAGGTTTATTGCAAGATTAATTAATTGTATTATTTGCATTTTATAAAAGTAAATATCTTAAGTCAAACTGGTGCATCATTTCACATTAATACTGACCAGATAAAGCCTAAAATTGTTCGGATAGTCAGGCAACATTGGATCCTTGAAAGTAACATTTATTACATGCTCGTTAGTCCTAATTTAAAATTGCCGAACTTCTTATTGAGAAGTTACTATGAACGTTGCTTTTGAATTTAAATATTTTTTATGTACGAAATAAACACCGATAGCAAGTGTTGGCAAGGTGTTGAAAGTTAAGGTTGTGGTAATTTCATTCTTTGTCTTTCAACATCTTTGATTCAAACTCAATATTGTTCTCACACAAGGAGTTCTCTGCAATTTGAATTAAAAGATTAACACACTAGCGCTTTCTAGTAAGGCACTTTTTAACAACTCGAACTACCACATTGTACCCCTTTCCCAAACAAGACCCATTAGTGGGTCTTACTTCAGGATCGTAGTACAATCCCACACTATATTTTCTTATGGCAATTTCCATGTTTACATCACTCGCTTGTATGATTCGAACCCAAAATCGCTTGCAAACAAGCTAAGTTCGCTACCAACCAAATTAAAGGTTTAACCTACTAACACTTGTTAGTAAGGCACTGTTTAACAACTCAAACTATTACTCTGCTTTAAGCCCGTTTTTCATGTAAGGTTCAAAGTCCGTTCTCACTTAGGCCTAATTACTTCTTACTTAATAAACATTATAATAATACGTAACTTTCAAAACTTTTCACTATTTTGCTTCGTGTTTTACGTACCAGAACCAGCTGAACAATTAAGTTTTTTTTTATCCTATCTTTTTAATTTCCGTGGTGTAGAATGTAATTTGGACAGAGTTTCATTTTTTCCTGATGTATCATCGGTATAAACTTGTTTTCGTAAATACAGCAGCTAGATGTAAAATTCATAAAAAAATACAAAAACCAACTGACGTTTTATATTATTGACAACAAAGAGTTGTAGAACATTCTGTAATTTTCACCTCATTAATTATTCTCTACTTTGTTATGTTCTAAGGGTAATTAATTATTCTCTACTTTGTTATGTTCTAAGGGTAATTAATTATTCTCTACTTTTTTATGTTCTAAGGGTAATTAATTATTCTCTACTTTGTTATGTTCTAAGGGTACTTACCTTGTGTTCATAACATAATCCTGTGTTAGTATACGGTACTTTAGTCTTCCCAAGATGTCCCACTCTCCTCGTCCGTAGATTCGAATATTCTGGAAACATTAGATATCCCTGTAAAATATAATGTCTAGCATCACCAGTATTTACTCCACACTATATTTAATATTTTCTACTAAACCCTAAATAATAATAATATCATCACATTATACTTTTACCTGTGGTAGGCACAGCACAGATAGCCCATTGTGTAGCTTTGCGCTTAACAACAAACAAACAAAACAATTCCACCCCCACTCCCTTATTGAAACCCGATTTCTAGCGTTATAAGCCTTCATTCAGACTTATCGCTGAGCCACTGGGGGCAAGGAAATTGCGAGGAATATGAAGAGCAAGTAGAGAGATCCAAGTCCAAAGTGTTAAACGTGCTGTAAATATCAAATAATTTGGATGAGTTGCATTAAAACATTAAATAATCAACATGGATAGTTTGTTTGTATTGAGCACAAAGCTACGAAAAAGGCTATCTGTGCTGTGCCCATCACGGGTATCGAAACCCGGTTTTTAGCGTACAAGTCTACAGACTTACCGCTGTGGCACTGGGAGGCATCAGGATAGAGTCTTCTGGATATATTGTTTACTGATCATACAGTGCGACAATAAAATACGCACTGTTGTAAACAGTGAAATGTGTTTGAACTCCTCTTAGTAAAAAGGCTTTTCCCTAACGAATTACAATGAACATATTACAAATCTAACAATGCCCGCATGTACCATATATATTCTGCTAACGTTAGATAGTCTTAACCGAGATAACAAGATCTCGATGCTATTATAATTTTACTTAACTGTTTGTCTGCTACATTCTTTAGAGATTTCCAAGCAATTACATTGTTAGTTACACCACATGTCATAAACAGACTACACACCCATTTGATTTAAACTCACTTAACTCAGGAATTATGTATATACCAAAACCGCGTGCCCAAGTACCGGTTTCGTACTAGACGTATTCTTAATACAGAGAATGAGAAATAAAAACCTCACCTACGCTGTAAAGTTACGTCTGGTTTATCGACTATAACTAACGATTTAATTACACATTCATTTAATTAGTTCTGTATTTGGGATTAGCGAATTTAACCGATTGGTTTTTCTGGAGTAAAAGTAACAAAATCAGTGGATTAAATAGCCTTTACCAATTTGTGTACGTGTCGGTGGATTAAATAGCTTTTATTAATCTGTGCATGTGTCTAATATACGTGTCGGTGGATTAAATAGCCTTTACCAATTTGTGTACGTGTGTCTAATATGTGTGTCGGTGGATTAAATAGCCTTTACCAATTTGTGTACGTGTGTCTAATATGTGTGTCGGTGGATTAAATAGCCTTTACCAATTTGTGTACGTGTGTCTAATATGTGTGTCGGTGGATTAAATAGCCTTTACCAATTTGTGTATGTGTCTAATATACGTGTCGGTGGATTAAATAGCCTTTACCAATTTGTGTATGTGTCTAATATACGTGTCGGTGGATTAAATAGCCTTTACCAATTTGTGTATGTGTCTAATATAAGTGTCGGTGGATTAAATAGCCTTTACCAGTTTGTCCTTTTTGAGGAATTTCAAGCAAAATTACTTGAAGTTTCTCTACACTAGCCGTCCCTAACTTTGAATAGTTTGGTTTGTTTTGAATTTCGCGCGAAGCTACACGCATTTACAACGCTGAAATATAGGGTTCGAATCCCCTTGGTGGACAAACCAGATAGCCCGATGTGGTTATGCCATAAGAGAACACACACGCAAAGCTACGTGAGAGCTATCTGCCCCTAATTTAGCCTATTTTTTTACTAACGAATAGTGAGATTGATCGTCACATTATAACGCCCCACCGCCGAAAGGGGCGAGCATATTTGGTAGGATAGAGATTCGAAGCCGCAGATGCGATTCGAGCGCCCCCTAACCACCTAGTCTTGCCAAGCCCAATTTTGAAGAGATAGACTATATAGAAGGCAGTTAGTCAACACCACCCACCGCCAACTCTCGCCCTACTCTTTTACTAACGAGTAGTGAGATTGACCGTCACATTATAACGCCCCCACGGCTGAAAGGGGCGAGGCTGTTCGGTGACGGGATTCATATTAGCGGCCCACATGTAGCAATAAGTACCAAGGGAGAAAAAAAAATTCTACTTATATTGAAGTTGTTTTGTTTTTTAATACATCTTCCTCTCCTTTAACCCCCCCCCCCTCCGTGGTAAAAGGTAAAATAAAAAAGTAAACTTAGGTTTTGTTGTCGCTCAGCCCAAAGCTACACAATGGGCTATCTGTGCTCTACCCACCACGAGTATCGAAAAACCAATTTT
>NW_013672310.1:26022-29011 GCF_000517525.1 Limulus polyphemus
AAAAGAAACTTGGTTTTGTTGTCGCTCAGCCCAAAGCTACACAATGGGCTATCTGTGCTCTACCCACCACGAGTATCGAAAAACCAATTTTTATCGTCATAAGCCTGCAGACATACCGATAAGACATGGGGATTGGGGGGGGGGAATCTTAAGCTATTCGTTAAAATCATAAAGCATTTAAAATGAAACGTTAAGAAGTAGGCGGCGTTTCTTTCGAAGTATTTTAACTGTTTTATGATTCCGATTCACCTCATACTTGGATAGTTTTTCTTTTATTCCTTTCGATGCTTACGTCATCAGCTTATTCGATTATATAATTCCATCACTTATTTATACAATAAAATCTAGCAGTATCAAATCTTGATCATTTCATCGTGTTATTTGCGTGTTTTACAAGAAGTGAACGTACCATTCATTCACTGTGAAAAATTAACAAAGCTATACTTTTATCGCGTTTGTCCTCCTTACATTTTGTTACTGTCATGGTTGTGTCTCTCGTTTGTGCCGAAACATCTGGAGTTTATCGATCAGATCCGACTGTTGTTTATGAGAAGGTCTGAAAAAATGTCTATCCATTAAACATCAGAACGTACCGTATTGAAATAACTAATTAGTTAGTTTGAATATTTACGATCGCCACAACCTTAATCTAAATATTCAAAATGTATGGAAGGAAAACTTTTAAAAGTACATTTGGATGTTTCAATTCTTAAACAATATAATTAGGCAACAACACCGAAGTATCTAATATTCATGGTGTCAGAAAAAACACGTACGTTCGAGAAGTCTTGATACCAGATGATAAAATCCCTATAACCAGAGCGCTTTCGAAAGGTGGACCTCTCTTCTTCAGTGGCAAACTGGCAAAATAATTCTAAACAGTATGACCCAACAATAACACTGAAGTTTCTCCAGTAAATATTTCCAACATTACTTGTGATCTACTCCAAGTCACGTCTTATCTGGAGTTGGTGTGTGACCGAAATAATAACGAATTGGTTTAGTACTCTTCAATTCCGGTAGGATCCACATACTGCTTTATATTGAGTGACTTTATTCCTCATTTAAAGAACTAATCAAAAATAGATTATTTGCTTTGTAAAAATACAAAAATAATTAGCAGATTTAACCGATAATATATTTTATTATCGTGTGACTAGGAAGTTTGTAACCAATAAAGTCACAACACAGGAAGTTTGTAACCAATAACGTCACAACACAGGAAGTTTGTAACCAATAACGTCACAGACATAAACTGCTTAGAAAACAGTGTTTAAAATATGAAACCCATGGACAATTCTAGGATTAACAAATACAAACATCATACTTAATGTATTTCCATTACTATCTCACACGCGTTTGTTTGTTTTATCGCAAAGCTACACAATAGGTTATCTGCGTGGTGTTCATCACAGGAAACGAACCTTGGATTTCAGCGTTGAGAGTTAGTAAACTTTCGCCGACTCGCTGAGATATCACGAAATAATGAAAAAATGTTTAATTTCTGTACGAAGTCTATATTTAAATAACGCGATTATGTTCACACAGTACTAAAAACACGGATATGATTTATAGAGTTCATTTTTTATACGCATAACGGTTATAGACAATATCATCAGATGGCGCTAGAAATAATACATTTTCTGTAAGTTGGTTAAACATAACGCTACACAATAAACTATCGTTGTTCTGTTCACCACGGGTATCAAAACTCGGTTTATAGCGTTATAAAATTATAAACTTACCGCTGTGCCACTGATGAGGCATTTTATAAATAAAATTGTGAGAAATTTTTTACGATAAAAATCAAGTACGTGCAGATATCGTCATAATTAAAACAAGTAAACTTAGGCCTATTTATAATCTTAGAGTTAAACGGCTTGATGATCCAAGAACATTGATCTCAGGGCTCAGTTTGTGAGTCATTTATACAGAGGCTTCTTTCATCATTGGCCCTAACTAAGCTTTTAAACAAATTAAACTACGTCACAATCTCCTAGGGCATGTTTAACTGTACTAAATTTGGTGGGTGGTCTAAAATTTGGGTGCTCTTTTAAACAGCAAGGACAAGTAAAGTTGTAAACTACTAGGACGACTGAAAAAATAGAAATATCGTCTTTAAATTAGGTTTGAAATCACACCTTAATTGTACTTGTGGGTGGGTGTTTTTTCTTGTAAGACACCCACGTCTGCTGTGTTTACCGAGAGGAATCGAACCCCTCCGAAGACTTACCGCTGCCCAACCGGGGGACCCCCTACATTGGTTGATTCTTAATAGCTAAGGAATAGTTGCCCATGAAAGATAAACAAATAGCGACAGGTAAATATTTGGACACAAGAAATCCTTGATGTTAACAAATTCTCTGAGCATACTTTTGTACGTAGTAAAATATTTTAAACGTGCGATTTACCAATATTATAAGTTTTCCTTTAAGACAATTGGAGTAAAACTTTCAACACTAGAGGCCACTCTGTAGAGCGCAAACCTCGTCCACGTAGCGTTGATCATATTCAGCTCTAAAAAATACGAAAATATGTCCGTATGTCTGTCGTTATCAACGAACACGAACCATTTTTGGCAGGACAATGAAGAAACATATGATCACCAAGTTTCATCTAAATCCGATCATTTCTAACCCAGTTATAGAAGTAAAAATAATGTGAAAAATAAATCAGTCCCCGGATTAACAGATAGGGATTTTTTTGGATTTTCATGACCTTGACCTTTTAAGTTGGGTCATAGTACAAATATATACCAACTTTCGTCCATATAAGGGCGCTCGACTCGCAATCTGAGTGTCGCGCGTTCGAATCCCCGTCACACCAAACATGCTCACCCTTTCAGCCATGGGGGCGTTATAATGTGACGGTCAATCCCACTATTCGTTGGCAAACAGTAGCCCAAGAGTTGGCGGTGGATGGTGATGATTAGCTCCTCTAGTCTTACACTGCTAAATCAGGGACGGCTAGCGCAGATAGCCCTCGTGTA
>NW_013672310.1:29887-38468 GCF_000517525.1 Limulus polyphemus
TAATATCTAGTGACACGACTACAGTCTTTGTTTAGAACAATGTGTATTTTAATATCTAGTGACACGACTACAGTCTTTGTTTAGAACAATGTGTATTTTAATATCTAGTGACACGACTACATTCTGTTTAGAAGTATGCGAAACTCAAGGAATCAGTTTCATTGGGGGTGGGGTGAGGGATGGGGAGCTTTCCTCCATGAGAAGAGCATAGATAACCTAGTGTGTAACTTTGTGCTTAAGAAACAAAATCTAAAGAATAAAATATACACCATTAAATATGAAAGGAAAAATGTCAAAAAACATCGCAACACAATATAAATAGACATTTTTTTTGAAATCAACAAAACACTGTTTAACATAATCCAAAATTTTAAAATAGCATCAGCGAATTATAATAATATTTGGCTTTATTTTTATAAATTAGTTTAGCGTGCTAGATAGAAAAATCAGTAGATAGACACGTGTAAAATGAGAAATAATTCCTTCATTATTCTTTCAGCATATGTATGTGAATTTCTTATTCAATTCACTGGAAAACTTTGCCCCTCTCTGGAAAAATTTATGCGGACGCCCATGGATAGACAGAGAAGCAAATCATATTTATATTTTACATATATTCATAGATATATTTTTCTTCAGTACCAACCCCCTTATTCTACATTGTCTTCATCATGAAGGACAGACAGGTAAAAAAACCAAAAAAACCTTGGTATTATGCTCTTCTACAGCAGAAAAGGCGTTTGTACGATAGCTTACCAATTAGTCATTCTTTTGATAAAAAGATACCAGCTTGTAGCCATATAGAGCCAGCATCTAATCGTAATGAAAAACCACATTTTTTTTGTCGGTGCTTAAAGCTATTAAAAGTGTTAGTCACTGCAAGTTGATGGTTTTAAACTCCCACATTTTCCTTGAAAGGACTAGTAGGCTGTTCCTTTTTTTTATTAGTATTATTATTGATATGTCTGAACATCACGAGCTTCGACCAAGTTTTATGAATACGAATATTATACACGGTGGAAACTTGTCTCGTGCAGATATATTTGGGCGGGTTAACTGCTGCTAGCTAGTGTATATAGGTGTAGGTATTAATATCTAAGAACGTATGATACTGTCTAGTAGGCCAGTGACCTATAATGATGGGCTAGTTCTCGGGATGCCCAAGTGATACGGCACCACACCCGACAAGAACATGCTGTGATCTAGAGGGGGTCTGCAAGAAGAAGGGGGGGGGGGTCATTTCAAGATAGATCGTTAAAGTTCACTGACGAAAGCAGATCGAATGACCATCTGTTGGCTTACAGTATGTTCAGTTAAGAGGAATTTTACCGCCACAACAACGTGTAGAACGATAATTCATAAAGCCTACTCATTCAGATTGAGTGACCATCTGTTGGCTTTATGAATTATCGTTTTACATGTTGTTGTGGCGGTAAAATTCCTCTTAACTGAACGTACTGTAAGCCCACTCATTCAGATTGAGTGATATTGTTTTATGAAATTAGAGAAATCAGAAATAAAACATACAGAAATGTTGTTACATACTTCAAAATATACATTATTAATTCAAAATAAATTTTTTAGAACATTTTGCAATTTTTATTAACTTTATCAACCAAACTGTGATAAATATGGGCGAGTATGGAAGGAACTGAGCCTTTGTAATTTCTATAGTCTTCTTAAAATGATGGCCACGGGTTCGAATCCCCGTCCCACCAAACATGCTCGCCCTTTCAGCCGTAAGAACGTTATAATGTGACGGTCAATTCCACTATTCGTTGGTGAAAGAGTAGCCCAAGAGTTGACGGTGGGTGGTGATGACTAGATGCCGTCCCTCTAGTCTTACACTGCTAAATTAGGGACGGCTAACGCAGATAGCCCACGTGTAGCTTTGCGCGAAATTCAAAACATACGTACTTAAATGATAGTTACGAGCTTTTAAGTTCAATACAAGAGGAAAAACATACAAATCCAACTCGTGTGTTTAAAACAACAGTTGTTTTGGATTTTATAATTCTTGGCAATATTTTCAGTTTTGAGATAAACAGTGAATACAACTGGTTAGTTTGGAATACAATCAGTTAGTTTGGGATACAACTGGTTAGTTTGGAATACAATCAGTTAGTTTGGGATACAACTGGTTAGTTTAGAATACAATCGGTTATTTTGGGATACAGTTTGTTAGTTTGGAAGACAGTTATTTTAAGATACATTTGGAATACAGTTGGTTGTTTTGGGTCACAACTGATTAGTTTGGAATATATTTGGTTATTTTGGATTACAACTGGTTATTTTAGTATACAGTTGGTTGTTTTGGGTCACAACTGATTAATTTGGAATATATTTGGTTATGTTTGTATACAATTGGTTGTTTTGGGTCACAACTGGTTAGCTTGGAACACAATCGGTTAGATTGGTATACAGTTGGTTAGTTTGGAATACAATCGGTTAGTTTGGTATACAGTTGGTTAGTTTGGAATACAATCGGCTAGTTTGGTATACAGTTGGTTAGCTTGGTATACAGTTGGTTAGTTTGGAATACAATCGGCTAGTTTGGTATACAGTTGGTTAGCTTGGAATACGATCTGTCAGTTTAGTAAGAACGAACAGCATTTATAGAAACACACTAACCAAGTGTGTTTTCATACAAAACGTTAAGAAGAATAAAAGCACAGCTCGCGGCCACCGACGTGCGAAGACTCGACTATTCAGTCCTGGTGGCGAGTGACTTTATGTCGGATTACCAAAAGTGTTCACAGTCTTACCAAACAATAAGCCTGTGGAATGTCACGAAGGGAATTGATATAAATTAGTCTCAATATTCCACTCCCTTTTTATAGACAAAATACCCATAAATAATTTATTTTTCGTATTGTAGTTCAGACGTAAAGATTGAACGTATACGTTACGTTGAATACTACTTTATTTAATTTTAATGCGTATTTTAAATAAAGTCTTAATCCAATCTAACGGAAAAATAACAAATTTATATGGATACTAATTTCGACATTTCTCACGTCCTCTTCAGTCCAACGTGCATCCGTATAAATTTGGTATTATTTGTTTGTGTGAATTTAAGCTTTATTGCAATTTATTTAACACGGTCTTGTGTATTCATCTATTATTTAATGTGTCTCTTCCAGTTTTCATTAATAGTTCATGAAAAGTCACAAAGAGGCTAGAATCGTAAGAACAAGGAAATATTTACCTCTTCCTCTATTTAATAAAGTTTCAGATGTTTTCAGATACATTCTGGCTGTCATATAATGTTTTATTTCAGAATTTATAAGGCTTAACAAGCATTGTGTGTTATATTTGTTATTTTCAACCATTCAGGTTCAAGCTGAGATACCTATTATTTAAAAGTTATACAGAGAGTGAAGACAGCCAGTACTCTTAACTATATAGAAAAAAAAATGTCACAGTTATCGTGCCCCACAGCCGAAAGTACACAAATGTCTAGTGGGTCGAACCTTGGACCTTCAGAGTCGCAGATCGACTACCTACTATGGAACAAAAAACCACCACTAGACATGTAGAGAGAGAACCAAATCTAATCTTACAAAGCAACAAATGTTTTGTCTGCTTTAACTATAATACGAACAGTAAAAAATGCAGTGAAGTAAAAAAAATCACCACTAGTCATGTAGAGAGAGAACCAAATGTCATCTTACAAAGCAACAAATGTTTTGTCTGCTTTAACTATAATACGAACAGTAAAAAATGCAGTGAAGTAAAAAAAAAACACCACTACAATATCGAAAATGGTAAGTTAATGAAATGGCTCATGCAGAATAAGCAAAAAACATTACATCCCCAGGCAAGGTCGACAACGTTACTCAAACATGGTAATTACAGACTTCAAAACATGCTTGTGCTTACTTCCATAACTTCAATACCAGTGAAGTTACAATTCTGTGGTATGTGTGTGTGTATGTATTCCACACCTACAATTAGACCCCCCCCCCCCCAGTGGCTCATAACTGAAGGCTTATAACTCTAAAAACCCGATTTCGATATCCTTGGTAGGCACAGCACAGATAGCCCATTGTGTAGCTTTGTGCTTAATAACAAACAAACCCACACTTTAGTTTAAAATATATTTCGTGACTTCATAATTAATCAGCTATAGTTTCCCCCATATTCTTTAAGTCGTACAACTGAATAACTTTATTGAATACTTGTACAACCGTTAAGTTCAGGTTTTTATAACACTAGAAAAAAAAAAGTAAATCACATGCTTGGGATTGTTAGTTTCTCTAAATGTTTCGGAATAATCAACTAGTTAAGCCAGGTACGGAGGTGGCTGTTCTTCGTCACGAGCTTTTTCCCGTTGTCAACGTGTTTTCTCCATATTTGAATTAAGAACCTGTCGTTCTTCCAGGCAAACCAAGGATTAGCACACTAATTAATGCCTTATGTAGATTAAGTTATCAGTCTCCTTTCCCTAAACTATATCGTGGGCTGTCTGGCTGTCTGTCGGTTCTAAACTATACGCTTCAATATTTACCATTCTCCGTTTATGGATTACGTTTTTCTTCCACCTACAAAACCGATAATAATTGAATGAAAATAAGAATTTGCACTGTCAAAACAATGGTTGCACCAGTCCTTTGTAAGTATATACATTCTATTTTTGACCTTGGCGATGTTACATCAGCCACCTGGCTGCAGATGGCGGAACCTTTTTTTTTTGTACCTTTTCTACACATTTTTCTATAGAAAAATATAGGTTTCTTCCTATTCTAACGACGCTAAAACGTCGATGAAATTGTTATCTTAAAACTAACAGTTTTCATCTAGAATTAGAACGTGTGAAAGTTGTTGGTGACAAAGACAACGATATGTACGATGGGTGTAATACTGAGATTGAAAATACGAGATATAAACCAGTGCTTAATGCTCTGTATGCGAGAATACTTAGTTAATTTAATCATCGTTAATCATTTTGAAGATTAACTGTATGTTCCATTACAAGGCGAGCGTGGCCTAATGGCTAGCATACTAGACCGTTGATCCGTGGCTCCATTTTCGTGTCCGTTTACCGAAAATAAAATCTCGTTCCCCACTGTGGGATCGTGAGTGCATTATAAGGGTAACGGTCACATCCCAGTATTTGGTTAAACAAGTAGCCCAAGGGATGGACTTTAGGTACCGTTGACCAGATGCATTCCCTTTACTCTATCAATTCATAATGAGGGATGACTAGCGCAGATGGCGCTCGAGTAGCTTCGTGTGAATATGTGAAAAGCAAACAAATTCAACTAAAAAACATTAGCCGATATTCCATATTATTTCGTCTGTGGATGATTTTTGTGCACACTGAAGAGCTTCCGTTGACGTCTGTTTTTTTTTATGTTCAGTTTTCCGTAAAAATCTACTTTATTTTATTTTTTTATTTGACGGAAAGGATAACCATTATTATGTGTACAGCTCAAAGCAGACTACTCAGTTGTAAAGACGTGAGGTTAATAATTAATGTACGAACAAAGTTACGGTAGTATCTACCACGTTGTTAGGGTAACGTGAGGTTAATAATTAATGTACGAACAAAGTTACGGTAGTATCTAACACGTTGTTAGGGTAACGTGAGGTTAATAATTAATGTACGAACAAAGTTATGATAGAATCTAACACGTTGTTAGGGTAACGTGTGAAGGTAAGTTACGGTAGTATCTAACACGTTGTTAGGGTAACGTGTGAAGGTAAGTTACGGTAGTATCTAACACGTTGTTAGGGTAACGTGAGGTTAATAATTAATGTACGAACAAGGTTATGGTAGTATCTAACACGTTGTTAGGGTAACGTGAGGTTAATAATTAATGTACGAACAAAGTTATGATAGAATCTAACACGTTGTTAGGGTAACGTGAGGTTAATAATTAATGTACGAACAAAGTTACGATAGTATCTAACACGTTGTTAGGGTAACGTGTGAAGGTATATAATTGTTTTGTACTTGCTAAATTCTTGTGCGTTTGTTGCTTTTTGCGCACAGCTACACAATAAGTTATCTGCGCCCTTTCCACCATGGGGAATCTATCCCCAGATTTTAGCGTTGCAAGCCCGCAGATTTACCGTTAACCGACTGAGGTCACTTTCTAAATTGTTAAGAATATTCATGTCCAGCCGACTGAGTTGTGTAAGTATGTAACAATATAACCATGAAAGTCATTATTGAAATCAATATAACCATGAAAGTCATTATTGAAATCAATATAACCATGAAAGTCATTATTGAAATCAATATAACCATGAAGTCATTATTGAAATCAATATAACCATGAAAGTCATTATTGAAATCAATATAACCTTAAAAGTCATTATTAAAATCAATATAACCATGAAAGTCATTATTAAAATGTCGTGGTTAGGAGCAGTATTTTTATTATTTAATGTCGGTGTCAATGAATTGCTTTGTTTTTATATTTTAAAGAATAATTATATACATGGGCCGAGTGTGACAAACTGGTTAGCTTGCAGGATTAAGGATCTATCTGTCCATTCGTTTTGTCCCGTCACAGCAAAAAACAAAGTGCGTTCCACACTCGGGCCCGCTGCGCGTTGTAAGAGTGGAAGTCAAATCCCACAATTCAAGCAGAGAAGAGCGGCCTGAGGGTTAACAATGGGTGGCTGTTGAGTATCTGTAAAAACTGTGGATGGCTAGCTCAGATAGCCTTTGAGTATTTGTGCTATTATCCAAAAGTAAGAAAGAAATCAGTTTATAGATAATATACTATTAGAATACGTCCTTGAAACCTAAAAAAAACTAGAAAAAATGACGATATATTAGAGATTTGATCAACATGTCCTTAAAACCCAAATAAATTAGAAATAATGACGATATATTAGAGATTTGATCATCATGTCCTTAAAACCCAAATCAAACTAGAATAAAGAGCGACATATTAGAGATTTGATCATCATGTCCTTAAAACCCAAACCAAACTAGAAAAAATGACAATATATTAGATATTTGATCAACATTTACTTAAAACTCAAACCAAACTAGAATAAAGAGCGATATATTAGAGATTTGATCATCATGTCCTTAAAACCCAAATCAAACTAGAATAAAGAGCGACATATTAGAGATTTGATCATCATGTCCTTAAAACCCAAACCAAACTAGAAAGAATGACAATATATTAGAGATTTGATCAACATGTCCTTAAAACCCAAATAAACTAGAATAAATGACGATATATTAGAGATTTGATCAACATGTCCTTAAAACCCAAATAAACTAGAAATCTAATATATCGCTCTAATTTATTGATCAAATCTCTAATATATTGTCATTTATTTCTAGTTTATTTGGGTTTTAAGGACATGATGATCAAATCTCTAATATATTGTCATTATTTCTAGTTTATTTGGGTTTTAAGGACATGATGATCAAATCTCTAATATGTCGCTCCCACATAGTAACTGATACTTACCTTTTTGTTCAACATTAACTAGGAAAAAATACCCGAGACATACATTTACTTGCAACAGAAGGTGTTAGATATAGTAGTACATAGTGTAGCACCCAGGTGCTAGATGTAGTATATTGAGTAGCACCCAGGTGTTAGATGTAGTACATTGAGTAGTACCCAGGTGTTAGATGTAGTACATTGAGTAGCACCCAGGTGATAGACCTAGTACATAGTGTAGCACCCAGGTACTAGACCTAGTATATGTGTAGTACATTGAGTAGCATCTAGGTACTAATGTAGTACATTGGTAGCACATAGGTACTAGATGTAGTACATAGTGTAGCACCCAGGTGCTAGATGTAGTATATTGAGTAGCACCCAAGTGTTAGATCTAGTACATAGTGTAGTATCCAGGTGCTAGATGTAGTACATAGTGTAGCACTAAGGTGTTAGATCTAGTACATAGTGTAGCACCTAGGTGCTAGATGTAGTACATAGTGTAGCACCCAGGTGTTAGATCTAGTACATAGTGTAGTATCCAGGTGATAGATGTAGTACATTGAGTAGCACCCAGGTGCTAGACCTAGTACATGTGTAGCACCCATGTGCTAGATGTAGTACATTGAGTAGCATCTAGGTACTAGATGTAGTACATTGGTAGCACCTAGATACTAGATGTAGTACATAGTTTATCACCCTGGTGCTAGATGTACTAAATAGTGCAATGAAAGTACTTGTTTACGAGATACAGCATATCATCCAAGTGTTATATGCAATACACTTACACGTTGCTTACGATATAGCGTAACACACAAGTGCTATATGCAGTACACCAGCATGTTGTTTACCAAATACTGTATTTGTTTGTTTGTTTGAAGTTAAGCACAAAGCTACGAAATGGACTATCTGTGCTCTGCCCACCACGGGTATCGAAACCTATCGTGGCTCATAATAAACAAGACTTACACTTACAAGCAATTTGATAATCTTATGATATTACGTTGTAGAAGTAGTTGTTTTTGTTTGTTATTTAAGCACAAAGATGCACAATGGGCTATCTGTGCTCTGCCCACCACGGGTGTCGAAACCCTGTTTCTAGTGTTGTAAATTCGCAGACATACCGCTGTGCCACTGGAGGGCGTTGTGGAAGTTGTCCATGA
>NW_013672310.1:39420-42885 GCF_000517525.1 Limulus polyphemus
ATATATTAGATATTTGATCAACATTTATTTAAAACCCAAACCAAACTAGAAAAAATGACAATATATTAGATATTTGATCAACATTTATTTAAAACCCAAACCAAACTAGAAAAAATGACAATATATTAGATATTTGATCAACATTTACTTAAAACCCAAATAAACTAGAAATAATGACAATATATTAGAGATTTCATCAACATTTACTTAAAACCCAAACCAAACTAGAATAAAGAGCGACATATTAGAGATTTGATCAACATTTACTTAAAACCCAAATAAACTAGAAATAATGACAATATATTAGATATTTGATCAACATGTCGTTAAAACCCAAATAAACTAGAAATAATGACAATATATTAGAGATTTGATCATCATGTCCTTAAAACCCAAATAAACTAGAAATAATGACAATATATTAGAGATTTGATCAACATTTACTTAAAACTCAAACCAAACTAGAATAAAGAGCGATATATTAGATTTGATCAACATGTCCTTAAAACCCAAATAAACTAGAATAAAGAGCGACATATTAGAGATTTGATCATCATGTCCTTTAAACCCAAACCAAACTAGAATAAAGAGCGACATATTAGAGATTTGATCAACACATAGTAACTGATACTTACTTTTTTGTTCAACATTAACTAGGAAAAAATACCCGAGACATACAATTACTTGCAACAGAAGGTGTTAGATATAGTACATAGTGTAGCACCCAGGTGCTAGATGTAGTATATTGAATAGCACCCTGGTGTTAGATCTAATACATAGTGTAGTATCCAGGTGCCAGATGTAGTACATTGAGTAGCACCCAGGTGCTAGACCTAGTACATGTGTAGCACCCATGTGCTAGATGTGGAACATTGAGTAGCATCTATGTACTAGATGTAGTACATAGTTTATCACCCTGGTGCTAGATGTACTAAATAGTGTAGTGCTAGATGCAATGAAAGTACTTGTTTACGAGATACAGCATATCATCCAAGTGTTATATGCAATACATTTACACAGTGCTTACGATATAGCGTAACACACAAGTGCTATATGCAGTACACCAGCATGTTGTTTACCAAATACTGTATTTGTTTCTTTGTTTGAAGTTAAGCACAAAGCTACGAAATGGACTATCTGTGCTCTGCCCACCACGGGTATCGAAACCTATCGCGGTTCATAATAAACAAGCAATTTGATAATCTTATGATATTACGTTGTAGAAGTAGTTGTTTTTGTTTGTTATTTAAGCACAAAGATGCACAATGGGCTATCTGTGCTCTGCCCACCACGGGTGTCGAAACCCTGTTTCTAGTGTTGTAAATTCGCAGACATACCGTTGTGCCACTGGAGGGCATTGTGGAAGTAGTCCATAAGCAAAGAAATACTTTGTAACATCAACTTCATGACTGAGCAGTTTATTGCACTTTATATTAATTGTACTATCGTTAAGCTGTGGTTTGAATTTTTTTAACTAACTCTACCCCAATTCTTTTACAGAGATGAGGAAAGGAAGAGGAGTCCAAATGATATCCTGCTGGAATGTTAAAATCCCGATCTCAAGGAAAGGCTACTAAAACCCTCAGAACGTCATCGTGATGGAGACAGAATCGGTGAGGTCAGGGCAAAGTGAACATTCCTCTCGCTCTCGTCGTAGCAGGGGTCATTCAGGCAGCACCACAAATCACCACCACCATCACCGGTCACGTGGTTCTCGTCAGTCTCACCGATCCAACAGAAGTGACAGGTCGTATTCAGTGACGAGTGGGAGTAAGCGAGAAGGAGTCGACGACCGTCGTCATGATGAGGAAATGATTGAGGTGCAAGTACTTCCTCAGGATGACAACTGGGGGGACAACACCACCGCCATTACGGGTAACACCAGTGAACACTCAGTGTCCGTGGACGATTTGTCAAAGTTTGGGAAGGAGCTTGAGGAGGACGTGTCATTTAAATGTCACAGATTACTAGGGACCATCATTGGTGCAATACTGGCCTTCTGTGCCTTTTTCTCGCCCATTGTAATGGTAGTACTTCCGAAAATTGAAGCATTGAATTGGAACGTGCAGAAGTGTGGACCCGAATGTGATGGATTGTTGATTAGTTTTTCCTTTAAACTCCTAATCCTTTTTATAGGAACGTGGGCTGTGTTTTTCCGGAAACCTAAAGCCACAATGCCAAGAATATTTATTTTCCGTGCTCTTGTGCTGGCTCTGGTGTTCGTGTTCACCTTTTCGTACTGGCTCTTTTATGGTGTTCGGATTGTGGAGAAACGAAAGAGTGATTACGAAATCTCTTATCATAGCATTGTACTTTTCGCCGTTTCGCTTGTGGATGCCTTACTTTTCATTCATTACTTGGCTGTTGTTTTAATGGAAATTCGACAACTCCAACCTCAGTATTTCGTTAAAGTGGTTCGGTCACCAGATGGAGAAAGCCATTGTTATTGTATGGGACAGTTAAGTATCCAGCGAGCGGCAGTTTGGGTCCTAGAACGATATTATCGAGATTTCTCCATCTATAATCCTTATCTGGATACCTTGCCCACTAAAACTCGAAAATCGCTCTCGGGGTTTAAGGTTTACGATGTTGATGCGATACCCAATAATACCACTTCTATTCAGGGACAGTCGCGTGCAGTCCTGGCAGCTAGTGCTCGAAGAAGGGACTCTAGTCATAATGAAAGGTTCTACGAAGAACAGGAATACGACAGGAGAGTGAAGAAACGGCGAGCGAGATTAATAACAGCAGCCGAAGAGGCCTTCACCCACATTAAAAGACTTCGAGACGAACAAGGTCAGTTCTTTATGTTTTCTTAATTTATACTTTATAATGTTGAAAATACGATAGAACAGATTTAACTTGAAGTTAAATAGACTGTTTCATACATTGATGTTACATACAATCCTTACGTTTAATCCCAATGCTCGTGATTATAGTAGTATCATTGAATTCTAAACCGTATTTTCTTTGTAATAAGATAATTTGGTGAAATCTATCAATTTTAACTTTTCGCAAGTAACTTGCTGTGGAATTCGAATGAATGAGCGTTTCAAACGTGCACTAACTAAATTGCTTGGTTTTTTTGTTTTGTTTTTGGAATTTCGCGCAAAGCTACACGAGGGTTATCTGCGCTAGCCGTCCCTAATTTAGCAGTGTAAGACTAGAGGGAAGGCAGCTAGTCATCACCACCCACCGCCAACTCTTGGGCTACTCTCTTACCAACGAATAGTGGGATTGACCGTCACATTATAACGCCCCCACGGCTGAAAGGGCGAGCATGTTTTGGTGGGATGCGGATTCGAACCCGCGACTAAATTGCTTGGAAAATATATCCCCTTGTGCTTTACAACAAACAAACCGGTAAGCATGCTGACCAGTCCTCTCGCCCCATACTTTAATCTTCACAGACGGTGCTAATCAGTTGAGCAGAGTGTGCTTGTTTTGTTTTTTGTTTTTGAATTT
>NW_013672310.1:43174-46735 GCF_000517525.1 Limulus polyphemus
TGCTAATCAGTTGAGCAGAGTGTGCTTGTTTTGTTTTTTGTTTTTTGAATTTCGCGCAAAGCTACACGAGGGCTATCTGCGCTAGCCGTCCCTAATTTAGCAGTGTAAGACTAGAGGGAAGGCAGCTAGTCATCACCACCCACCTCCAACTCTTGGGCTACTCTCTTACCAACGAATAGTGGGATTGACCGTCACATTATAACGCCCCCACGGCTGAAAGGGCGAGCATGGTTTGGTGTGACGGGGATTCGAACCCGCGACCCGCAGATTGCGAGTCGAGCGCCCTAACCACCTGGCCATGCCGGGTCTCAGTAAATGATAAGTTATTATATTTATGTGAGCTGCTTGAATAAAGTAAGTTTAACAAAACTATTCAATATATATAGATTAGAGTCGTTGGATTATTATGTCGTCGCTTACCGTATTCGCTAAACCTAACTAAGCTTACCCGATATCTTGTCGCAAAAAATAAAAAAAATCATATCTTCCAAACAAACATAAGTTATCACAAAAGCGTTTCCCAGAACGAAAATAACATCTAAAATACTGTAAAAAAATCCCAGATCCCTGATTTATTCCTGTGTTTTTTTGAATTTCAATTACCTTTCCTCGAAACCACAACTCGCTTCTCACACCATTTTATATTTATAATCTGCTCTGTCCAGTGGTTTTTATCAGTGTCTGTAGCAATTTTCACAGCTGAGCTTAATTATTAGATGTTCATATTACATGTGAGACTCTAAAAGAGTGGGGGGTAGGTTGTACTAGCACAGCCAGTAAAAGAAAAAGAAATCACGTGAAGAATAAAACATCGATTATTATATGACCAATGGATAGCATTTTCTTAGGAAACACAAATATATGTTTTGGGATGAGCAGAAAGATTATTAAAAAAAGATGGATGGGTGCGACATCTTGGAGCTGCTGCAGAAATGATAGTTTGAACTTTTTTCATTTTTCTTTATAAATTTCACCAAATAAATCTTAGAAAATTAGAAATATCAGTTCGATAATATTTTCGAGTTATAAATTGTTGAAATAGAGTTAGAGTTCTTATTTTTGCTTTTTATTTTGGAAGTTCTGACTTTTGGCATTCATAAACTGGTCTGGACAGGGATGAATAAATACTGGTGGTCACACTGACCCATACGTGATACGCCATGGCACTAACACGTATGGTGGAGAGTGGAGATGGTAAACTGATCTGGAGAGGGATGAATAAATACTGGTGGTCACACTGACCCATACGTGATATGCCATGGTACTAACACGTGTGGTGGAGTTGGTAAACTGATCTGGAGAGGGATGAATAAATACTGGTGGTCACACTGACCCATACGTGATACGCCATGGCACTACCATTTCCACCCTACGTGTTAGTGCCATGGCGTATCACGTATGGTTCAGTGTGACCACCAGTATTTATTCATCCCTCTCCAGATCAGTTTACCATTTCCACCACACGTGTTAGTACCATGTCATATCACTTATGGTTCAGTGTAACCACCACTATTTATTCATCCCTCTCCAGATCAGTTTACCAACTCCACCACACGTGTTAGTGCCATGGCATATCACGTATGGTTCAGTGTAACCACCACTATTTATTCATCCCTGTCCAGACCAGTTTACCATCTTCATCATACGTGTTAGTACCATGGCGTATCATGTATGGTTCAGTGTGACCACCAATATTTATTCATCCCTGACGTATGGGTCAGTGGTATGCACGATTTGTCTTTGAAAAGTACTTCCCCTACTCCTTCCTTTGACACTATTAAAGAAGGGAATTACCATGGTGGCTTGCTGTCCAGTTGCTACTCTGAACTGTTGATTCGGTTGAGAACTTGAGACCCGCAGGTTGGTCAAATATCGGAATTGTATACCTTGACCTGTCCTGTTCATGTCTTCGTCCAACTATACTGGTGGGCTGGAAGCGAGTCCACATTCTGTTAGTCATAAAGTGAGGGACTTTAGAACGGCTTCTAGTCGACATATCGCTCTACATGTCATGGAAATACCCACGTTTATTCACTGATATTCTGCCATCTTTAATTATCAGTATGCATTTCTTTACATACATTCAAACTGTTAACTGACCAGTTTAGCATTCAAATTCCTCTCCATAGTGACTAGTCATATAAAATATTGGCAAATGGTCCAAGCACTTTTGACTGGCCGGTTTAACACTGAAACTCCTCTTAGTGACTTGTCATAAAACCCAACCTACTAAACACTTTTGACTGATGGATTTAGCACTCAAACATCTCTCGTTAAAGGGCCATAGTGACTAGTCATATAAAATATTGGCAAATTGTCCAAGCACTTTTGACTGGCCGATTTAGCACTGAAACTCCTCTTAGTGACTTGTCATAAAACCCTACTACTAAACACTTTTGACTGATGGATTTAGCACTCAAACATCTCTCGTTAAAGGGCCATAGCGGCTAGTCATATAAGATATTGGCAAATTGTCCAAGCACTTTTGACTGGCCGATTTAGCACTGAAACTCCTCTTAGTGACTTGTCATAAAACCCTACTACTAAACACTTTTGACTGATGGATTTAGCACTCAAACATCTCTCGTTAAAGGGCCATAGTGACTAATTATAAAACACCATAGTGACTAATTATAAAACACCATAGTGACTAATCATAAAACACCATAGTGACTAATTATAAAACACCATAGTGATTAATCATAAAACACCATAGTGACTAATTATAAAACACCATAGTGACTAATTATAAAACACCATAGTGACTAATTATAAAACAATGCTAATGGCCGCAAGAAAACAAATAATGATAATTATTCAAGTAAATAAATAAATACCGGATGCTTAAGAGGTTTCACGTATAGTAGAAACTTAATCATTGAAAAATAGTGTCGTCTTCCCTACGGTGTTTACTACAAAGAAATATAAAATGTATACTCTCAAAAAAACAACCTTAGCTACCAAGCTTTAATTGCTTGCGTTTATCAAGTCGGTCATTTTTTTAAACATATAATCTTAGATTCACGCTCTCTTTGAGCAACTTGCTATTTTGTAATGATAATACGAAATAAAATATCGCAAGTATAATTACAGGTTCGCTCATGAATGAATTAACTGTCTTCCAAGCAAGTTTGTATACAAGTACACCAGAAAGTAAAGAGAATTTATCCCAACCAACACTAAAAAAAAAGATCCGCTCTTGAATATATCGTATTTTATGATAATTGTCCGGTAATTACAGTGTGTCTTTCTGAATGCAGGCGTTTCGCGCGATCTTACATATGCGAAATATGTGATATTACAGTGAACTTTTGTTAGTTAAAAACGAGCCACGGCAGGTTTACAGGACGTAAATTGTACATTTAATGAAATTTCTCTTCAACCTTAGGAGTTCCTGTTATTTGTTCACATCTGACAGTCTGTAATAAGCATCCCTCGTGCAATCTGTTCACTTCTGACAGTCTCTATCTAATAAGTATCCCTCGTGCTATTTGTTCACATCTGACAATCTCTATCTAATAAGTATCCCTCGTGCTATTTGTTCACATCTGACAGTCTCTA
>NW_013672311.1:0-15928 GCF_000517525.1 Limulus polyphemus
ACGAAGGTACAGGATAGTTCTAGAAACGTGGCGTGACACTAGTCATGTGACCTCGCTGACGCAACAGTATATTTAATACATGTGGTAGTCTGCTGGCCTCTAAGTCATTGTTCCGTACAGTATGTTTCATACATCTGGGAATCTGCTCTTCCATACAGTATGTTACATACTAACTTTGATCGCGTGTTCGTATAGTTGGTTGTTGTATATAATGTATTACTCTCCTTAATCTTAAAAAGTTAGTTTTATTATTATGGTGATCTCATCAAATATATGTTTGCGGTAAGTTATTTTTTTAAAAAGCAAATGCTAATCAAGTAGTCACATTGCCATTAGATACACATGAGAGACCATATGTTAAGTTTTTAACCAATAATCGACAGTTACTTTGTTCCTTGGAGTTCATGTTCATAATGTAAATAGCGTCTCAACTACTTCTATGTCTGTAGTATCCCAGCAGGCCTGGCGAGACCCGATATGTTGCGAAATGCCTTTTCGGCTCTGGATATAATAGCCAAAGTGTGGTAGACATCCATTCCTCTCTCCTTTTAATCATGTTATTAGAATTTAAACTTTTATTTGGCATATTGGAGCTTTTCTGAGTTTTGCCTGACTTACATACGAAAGAGATCGGTACATGATACGTGACTTCACATTCCACGTCACATATATTACCACTCACATATACTACCACATCTATATTAAAATTTTGATGTTATTATTAAGACTTTTGGATTAATTTCAACGAACGTTTCAATTACATATGCTTCATTAAAACATTTTGATCAGCAAATTTCCGTTTGGAGTTTATCGATCACAAACTGTAATCCTGTTTTACAGACTCGCGATTTAATTAATGTTTTATGCAACAGAGCTTTATATAACATTGTTGTGATTCGTTAAGTAACACAGTTGCATAAAATGATGTTTTATTAAGTGTATTTGTAACACACTTATCTAGGTGAAGATTTTATTAACCGTCTATGTTACATTGCTAGATGTCATTATTTTCTACACAGCTGTCTGTCCCTTCTCTATAAAAAACTATAATTGTTATCTCACATGCACCAACTAAACGATTATCTTACCACTCTTTGTTATCCATCAGCCTTTTCTTTGAGAAAGACTGCATATTGTTATCCTACATACACCATGTAAACAATCATCAGTTAGCACTCTTTGTTATCGGTCACCCTTTCCTGTGTGAAAGACTGCATATTGTTATCCCACGATGTACGAACTAAACACTTCTTAGTTATTACTCTTTGTTACTAAACTAGCTTCCCGTTAAACGAATTGTACCTACGTCAACTCGTAATTAACTCGTTCATCGTGAACCCTCGATAAGATATCGAAGAAGTTCCAGACTAGAAAGAAGACTTTATATTACTTGTAAGTTTGTGAACCTTTTATTTATAAATCATTGTTTGTAATAACTGTTATTGTAAATTGTATTGTTTTGTTTATATTAAAACGTATTTGTGTTAAAAAAAGAAAACTGTATGTCAATCTTGTTGGCAAATATCATAAACTGACTATATATCGGCTTTTACTTAACTGCTAATTCCAAAATACAATTAAACTACTAAATTTAAGTTATCAATTAACTCAATTTCAGGGTATTTGAAATTGTAATACGTAACATTATATAAATACTGGCGTATCGTTACTAAACAGAATACCAACGAAAATACTATTTTATGTGAAAAGTATATCGCACTTTGAGGCTATACTCATCTCATGGACGCCCGCAGAGGGGGCGGTGGGAGGGATAAGAAACATAACTCTTTCTTTAATCATTCAGCATATGTATATACATTTTTTTATTCAATTCACAATTTCACACTACTTTGCCCCTCCCTGGAAAAATTTCTGCGGACGCCCATGGTTATACTGTCATCTCTCCTACATGCCTTCAGCTAAAGATTTGGACTTTGGACGCGTGCGAGGAACATTAAAAGTAATTTACAGACTGGCTATTCCTAACATTGAACATCTGTTACTAAGTATATTGGCCAGTACCATCTGAGTTTTAGAACTATAGATTAAGATTGGACGTGAATAAGTCATAGTCTGGTAATCTGTCTCACATGAGTGATGTAAGCATCGATATATTTAGTTGCTGTCTTTAGTTAGATTAAACTCGACTAGTCATACTTATTTGTAAGTTCGTATGGTGTAGGTTTCAGCAATTCTAGAGTATGCCTAGGACCATGTGTTGTTTGTCAGCGATTGTTCGGTGTTTTATACTACCAGTTTTCTAATACTTTTCCAGAGGCGCAGGAGCAACAACAAAAAAACGTCATTGTTAGGCGATACTTTTAAACAGTATTTCAGCATTTAAACTTTTATAAGCAATGTTGGAATTTAGTCGTGATTTTTTAAAGTTAAGTACTAGCTTTAAATTAATATATTTTGTCATTAAATTTTACATTTTTTTATTATTGTTGCCTTAGTTTTGAATAGCTGTGTGTGTTTTTTATAATAAAACCACATCGGGCTATATGCTGTGCCCATAGAAGGTAATCGAACCCCTGATTTTAGCGTTGTAAATCTGTAGACTTACCGCTGTCCCACTACCTGGTATAGTTGAACGTTAGTTTTGAAAATATTTATATGTTTTAACATTTAATTTCGATTAGTTTATTTTGGATATTCGCGCAAAGCTAATCAAGAACGATGTATGCTGTTACGTATTAGAATTTCAAATGGTCTGTAACCGAATTAAGTGATAATTTAAATTTAGTAGTTTAATTGTACTTTGGATTTAGCAATTAAGTAAAAGCCGAACTATAGTCAGTTTATGATGCTTGCCAACAAGACTGATACACACACTTTTCTTTTTTAACACAAATACGTTTTAATATACACACAACTATAGTACAAATAGTTATTAAAAATAATAATTTATAAACAAACGTTTCACAAACATGCAAGCAATATAAAGTCTTCTTTCTAGTCTGGAACTTCCTTGAAATCTTATCGAGGGTTCACGATGAGTGAGTTAATTACGAGTTGATGTAGGTACGATTCGCTTAACAGGGAGCTAGCTAGTCTTCACTGTTCATACGCCTATTAGAGATTCAGTTTCCACCGATGACGTCAGGTAATGTTTTCGTCAAAGTATTAATGTCCGATGTGAATCCACTGAAATTAAATGGTTTGTAATGTTCGAACTTTGTAAAGTTTTCCGATTGGTAAGTGTTATAACAATCACAGTTATATCTTCCGAAGTTTATAGTACACTGACTATAGCAAACTAATAATAGATACTCTCCCTTTTGGCGCGGCGCGTTGGTTATATTTATTGGCGTGTGGAGGTTTTCTAGAAATTTCAGATT
Organism: Limulus polyphemus; assembly: GCF_000517525.1. NCBI lineage: Eukaryota > Metazoa > Arthropoda > Merostomata > Xiphosura > Limulidae > Limulus > Limulus polyphemus. Next base: position 3,342 of record NW_013672311.1, read on the forward strand.
ATGTAACAATACAAATTTAAGTGTTTACGTACACACATATATTGTTGATTCTTTCTCTTGAGAATCGTCTACAACTTTGGAGAATAAGCGGGAGTTTCGCAATACATATTGAACACTATAAGTTACGCATGTTTTAAAATATAAACTTAATCTAAACAAACGTTGATATTAAACTAAATATGTAATAACAAATTCGTTACAATGCTAACTGTTCCTAATTTTGAACTGATAAGACTAAAGGGAAGACAGACATAAACACTCAACGCCAATTCTTGTGCCACTCAAATCAGATAGTGATATTTGACTGTCGCCTTTGTAACACACCAAAAGTGCAGAACGCGAACCATGGACCCTCGGACTTATAGTCCGGTACGACAGTCATTAGGTTACGTTCGGCTCTCTAATTTTGAAACAAACAGTTTTATAAAGGTTTTAATTTCAAAGAAACATCACAGAAATTGTTCACATTAGATTTAAAAATAGTACCTATTAATTATAAACTTTTACGTTTTACACAATTACTATTTTAATCACAAGTAATTATGTATATCAAAAAATTAAAATGAGTCTATCTTAATGCTTGTTCAGAAGCACTATGAGGATCATAAGTTCTACTTAGAAAAGTCTGGACATGGTACAGGGTGTTTCAAAGAACTTCCTGTTATGTCATTTATCAGTGTATCAAGTTCATTCTAAATGAAGCTAATTCAAGCCTCATATGTTCTGTACATGATGGTCATTATACTCAACTCACCAGTCTTGTGTTACTCAAAGAGAGAAGAGAAATAAAAGATGTGATAGCCTGCAAAAAAAAAATTTAGATGTCCATTATGTTATGGTTTTTAAACATGTATAAACTTTCCTGAGTAAAACTTGTGTTTACCGATGTGCTTTTGGTGAACTTTAACGTATCCAAGAAAAATATGTTTTAAAATATGATACTTTTAATTGAGTTCTTCATCATAATAACCTTACACATATATATATATATATTATGTATACCTTTATTTTACACAAACATTCCTTTAACCTTAGACGCTTAATTTTACACAAACACTGCTTTAGTTTTAGACCCTTAATCTTACTCATAGATTCCATATTGATTTCAGGCTTAAGCTTACACAAACACTCCTTTTTAAACTATCGACTTTAGTTTTACACAAACACTGCTTTAATTATCAACTTTGGTTTTACACAAACACTCCTTTAATTATAGTACTTAGTTTTACACATCAAAATGGTATATAATTTGTTATATAGAAACGACCCCTTATTTCTATACCTTAATTTGAAAGAACTATTCTGTATTTTAGCGTTTTAGTTTGAATTAAAATATCTCGAGACATACAGATTGGGCCAACGAAAGAAGACGAAAGAAAATAGCACAACAAACATTTTTTTTGTGACGAAGCTGTGTTCGTATCATCTCTGAATCAGTTGAACGTTATAAAAACTAATTTATCTACCACCTTCGTCAGTACAGGTGTGGCATCTAGAGACACTACATGCACGCTTTTTTACAGAGGTCTGGAACTAAGAGTATGAAATACAGAGCTTGTTTGTTGGCAAAGAAGATATTGAAATTATTTGCCTAATTCGAGAAGATGTTGAAATTATGTGCCTTTATTTCGTATGCTTGATCACATAAATATCCCCATTGCGAAAAAGTCTCAAGAAATATAAACGAATTAGTATATTTGTTAGGGGTGGGGTTCGCTACCCCCACCCTACACTTCATGCGGTAACTACTAGTTTGTTTGAGTATACTGCATAATTTGTGTTTAAATTAATTCTGACGAACTTTCTAAGATAGTGACTTTTATGCAGTCCCTTGTAGTTTTATAGCTTGAGCTAAGATGGGTTATATGGTTAGGGACACAAATAACTCAAAATTAGAAAGAGGTACAGCGTATGCTTTTTACTCTCTGTGACTCAATATTATTGATGTTGGAATGTCAGGGAGAGAACCTCTTGTTAATGAAAAAATGAGGGTTATTCTCCCCTTGCAAAATCCTGTCTATGTAATTAATGTTTGCGCGGTGTTTTTGTTTATATATAAACCTAGCCTCGTGACCTATCTATAAATACAGAAAATTTCATTTGTAGTGCTATGCTAAAAAGTTTTGATCTAAGTACAACAAATATTCTATCGAGTGGTTACTTCGTCAAATCATTTCCCTGTATCTGTTGACTGGTTGAAACTAATTTTCTACTGTCTGTCCATGTTAAAGAAAGAAAGAAAAACAAGATGCAGCGTTTGACTTTTTAAAGCAATTAAGAAATCAATCCCTGCTATACAATTACTGAAAGACCATTCGTCAAATCAACAGTGTTTACAGACGACGTTGGTTCCAGTTCCTTTACTACAAGGCGTTTAATCCGGGGTTTAAAACTGTTCTCAAACACCCGACTCCCGAGCCACGAATTCGTCGATGAACATTAATTGACCTTTATCTAAGAGTTCCTTGTGTATTAGCGGTCTCTGGTATTTTTCACTTGAACTATCAAAACCTGTAACACTAACGATTTTTTAGTTTTATTTTAGTTTGGTGTGTGTGCGTGCGAAAAAACAGAAAGATTGGCAAGCAAAATATTTATTAAATCTTCCAGTGTAAACAACTTGATTACTACCAAACATTTTTTTTGTATTTAACAATAACAGCGTTATCAGTTAAATATAACTATTTTTCTCTTCCTATTTGTTTTCATGTAGATTGTTAGTTAGGCCCTTCATCAGTTAATTCACGATGTAAAGCTAGAGTTTAAGAAAAATATTACAAGATTGTGCTATATGTGTGTGTATATCAAGTTCAAGAATCGGGATTTAACAACAACAACCATTAGAACGCTCGTCTTCATCAGATATTTGTTCTTTGAGAGGTTAACAAACAAGTCATTCTCGATCTATCCAAACAAAATCAATCGTATAGGATGTCGGCAAAAATGAACTGCTAGAATTGAACTGTTCCAACGATTTTTTTATTTGATTTTTTTAGCTTCAAGAAATTGTTTTCCTTTTGTTAGGAGACCTTATGATCCACTTTGTTTTAGCGGTTAGCTTGCTTTCTCCCCAGGGTTTAGTTTGGGAGACCTTATGATCCACTTTGTTTTAGCGGTTAGCTTGCTTTCTCCCCAGGGTTTAGTTTGGGAGACCTTATGATCCACTTTGTTTTAGCGGTTAGCTTGCTTTCACCCCAGGGTTTAGTTTGGTTAAAGGAACTACAAAATATATAGATAATAACAAAGAGACATGTTATTTTTTTTAAACTGATCTTGTAAATCTTAAAATTAATTTCAGCGATATGAAATATGAGCTAGTATTTTTCCATGGCTTCGCGAAAGGAGTCTAGCAATGCATTTTGTTTGTTTGTTTGTATTTTTACCTTCGGAACAGTAGGCCCCAAAGAAATTTTCCCGCCCTCGCTTTATCTAGTATTTCTGGAAAATGTCACATCTTTGAGCTTAATGAAAAGAAATTCGTTCAAATACTTCCTTCAATTTGTGCATTAAGTTAACAAAATGAGATGAAGAGTTTCACATGGAGTTCCAAAGTAACATGAACCGAAAGTGGATTTTTCTAACATGTCAGCGTGATATGTTATATTTTTTATGTGTGTTTGAGAAACTAAGATATTGTTTCAGTAGCAATATTTTAGAAAATAAACTAATACGATAAAGAAACCCAAAGTTGACAAGTATTAAGTTATTACCTTAAAACTGGTATTCAAACATTACAGTCTGAAACTCTTCAAATTGTTCAGGGCTAATAAGCTTTTTATTTACTTCTTTGTATTAACATGACTAAAACTTTAGATTAATATGTCAGGGATCTCACATAAACATCAGGAAGCGGTATAAATTACATGATAAGGTACCATAGACTGGTTCATGTTTAGTAGCCTTTAAACTCATAGTCACAATCCAAGGTTATTCATTTTTATGTTTCAATCACAACTTACCTAAATTACTGAGCTCCAAATCGACAGTATAATCAGAATTTCTCGGAAATCGTTTTTCTTTGGCTAAGATTTTTCAACAGCCACAACCCCAAAGTGCAGAACACGTTTTTGTAGCAACGGGATGCGAACCATGAACTATCGTATTTAGAATTCGTGCATGCTAAATGTTAAGCCACACCCAGCTCCTTTATACAAAGTGGGCAATCGTATCAATCTATAAAACAGGAAACTGTACATATACATACACACACACACCAAACTCTTCAGTACTTAATCTGTTTCTAGGCAAATATACAGCTTCGATCCTACTGGAAAGAATATTTTTTTTAATTTATTTGTATTAACAGGACTGAAATTTTATAATAATATTTCAGAGATTTTACATATTCTTTGAGAAACGGTAGATTACATAGAAGTAGCACAAACTCATTTATGTTTAGAAATCATAACCCCAATGATTATTCATGTCATACTATTATATTGAGCACACACACCGATATGTGTAGAAGAGTAATTTTGTAGCATATTATTTAGCCAGTAGTCTGTCATGGTTACCCCCCTATGTTACGTGGCTCCCAGTTGCTCAGCGGTAAGCCTGTGGACTCATAACATTTAAAATCCGGGTTTAGTACTCGCGGATCGCACAGTACAGACATCCCATTGCAACAAAACAAACAAACCCAATGTTACAGGACTATCATATTTTGTAAGAGTGTGTGTTTCTTTTACAGCAAAGCTACATGGCTATCTGCTGTGTACACCGCGGGAAATCGAACCCCGGATTTTAGTGTTGTAAGTTCATAAAGTTAACTACTGCCCCTCCGGGGGATCAATTAAAAGGATCATCGATCATGTGGAATTACAACTTGCGATTGTCAATATCGTCTTTATTTTAAATGTACATTAATACTCGAGTCCAACGAATCAAAACTTATTTGACAGTGAAAAATGCAGTCGAATCACTCCCTGTCGAAATGGGTTTTAAAGTTGGGTTTTGCAATGTAACAATAAAGAAAGATGAAAACAAATAAAATTTATTGTTTTTCCACTTACCCAGTGGTCCTAACTATTGCTTAGTCTAACGTGAAAAGTGTATTTTGCGTTATTAATCTTACAAAGCATTTGATTTAACCAGTAAAGTTGTGTAAAGCTAGATAACAACGAACATTTCGTGTTTTTGCAGCTTGTCCTCCTGAAACCTACAGGTCGTCTCTTAGCGACGAAAGATGTGTCAAATGTCCGTTGCATAGTGCTGCTCTCTATGAAGGATCTATCGAATGTAGTTGTGACGATGGCTATTATCGAGCTCCAACAGAGTCAGTTAATGTCCCTTGTTCTCGTAAGTATTTGTAATATTTGACGTTTCCAATATTTAAAAACATTCACAGAAAATTACATTTATTGTTTTCTCAGGAACTCAACTTAATCGAATTAAATAGTTGTATTAAATTATTATTTTTATTATTATTATAGCTCATTTGTTTATGGTTTGTAAAACATATGTAGATCAGTGGCGTGGGAAGCTGGGGGGGGGCAGTCCCCACGTTTCAATCTTTCCCCATAAAATGCATCATAATTAGGAAACTTACTCTCAGGAAAAGCGGGAGAACGCTTAAAATTTATCCAGAACCCAAGAGCTTCCAGGGCTCTAAATCGAGCCCAAGCTCCTGGCTTCACTAGGTCAAATAATCCTTGCTCTCCATTTTTAATTTGCCTCCTACACCTCTGAGGATCAAAATAGTTACTTTTCTAGCTTCATATTCTTATAACTGTTGCTGTAATAATAACAATAAAAAGTGTTTTCTTTTTGTTCTGATAGTGGTATGCAGACATACCATTCGTTTTTTACCAACTTATGTTAATGTAGAAAATTTTTACAAATTTCCTTTTGCCTAATTCTTTGAGGCTTCCACACAAGCACGTGGCCAAGAAAACCGTTGATTTATTTTTATTTCAGCCCGGCATGGCCAGATGGTTAGGGAGCTCGACTCGCAAACATGCTTGGCCTTTCAGCCGTGGGGGCGTTATAAAGCGACGGTCAATCCCACTATTCGTTGGTAAAAGAGTAGCCCAAGAGTTGGCGGTGGGTGGTGATGACTAGCTGCCTTCCCTCTAGTCTTACACTGCTAAATTAAGGACGGCTAGCGCAGATAGTCCTCGTGTAGCTTTGCGCGAAATTCAAAACAAACAATTTTTATTCTACTCACCTTTGTTCCTTTGTTATTCTACAGTAGATAATATCTGCTCCATCCGCGAAAATACTGCTGAAACGTCCCAAATTATGCAAAACACGTCAACGACATCAATATCCTTTACTGGCCGAATACATTATAGTTAGGGATTAAGGATTTTACTATGTTGTATGAGAACTACCAGTCACGTGAGAATGTTGGTCATTACGGAAAAATTCGACGTTTTCTGTTGAATTGACACAGCACAACATGGTTTTCAACATGATTCCGTCGACGGAAAGATATCTTGAGAGACAACAACTGTTGATTGACTCACAGATTCGATAGGAAACTACAGTCTAGTATCTACACGAGTACACACATTGGGGTTTGTGCTTTGTTTTATATTTTACATCACGTGTGCAGTCTATATATATACTCGGTTTTAGCTGAATTCTGATTTTCTTTGTGATATTTCTGATAGATCATCTAACTTATATAAAAGCCAGTGTGTGTCACGTCACGCTTGATTTATTTTGATTTCTCGAAATAGGAAGAGTAATAAAAGCCAAAATGCATTTATCTAGATAGAATAGTTCGATTACTGTCTGCAGATTATGATTTTAGTGACGGAGATGCAAGGAGGGGCGTGAGGGGAGGTGACGTGAAACCTTATAAGTGTAGTGAGTGTTGGTATAATAAGCCTAAAGTAAATATGTAGTTTGAGATCACCTAGCCTAGATCCAAGTGCATAAAACTTATCAGGAAAGTAAAAATATCGATTCAATTGTAACCTTAAATCGTTTCTGAATTAAGCTATTTTCTGTTATAATAAAAAACAAACCTCTTTAATCAACGAAGACACTACAGTAAGAAATCAACAAATATTTTTCCAGATTTGTTATCTATACATTTCATTATATACTTTCAGTACATAGACTTGCAACATGTTATAGTATAGCTTTTGTTGCTAAGCAACATGACCTAAAAGCCATTTTTGGAATGTAGTGTTACCAAAACGTACTGGCTTTTCTATATATTAGAAATTGTTAATCTAATTGGTCTTTATTAATAATTATTCTGTGAAAACGCCACGAATTCGTTTCACGAATGATCTTAATTTTGATTGGCTCACAAAGGAAGTTACCGAAGTTTGACTGCCTCGACTGCCCTTTTCTGCCTCTTTGCTAGTCAAACTTGATTTCGCAAAATTTATTTATTTCAGTTAGGTATGAAATGTGAGGTTAGGGTATAGTATGGGGTAGTACTTGCCCCGTCATTTTTGACGGGCTATACGATAGTCCTGTTATAAAGACGGCTTATCTAATACTCGTGTGGAAATCAGTTTCACCTTAGAACACAACACATTTATGAAATTGGAGAGCGAGGCGATCTTCTTGTGTTAGGTAACTAACAGTTATACTAAAAGAACACTGTTTAATAATATTTAAGCCCCCTTTCGATTCAAAATATATTTTCAGGCTAACTCCAGGTTATACGTTTTTTGCTGCACGTTTTTAAGTTCACTCGTTAGCTTGTGTAAAGTTGAATGGAAAACTTATTTAAATATTTTGTTTAAAAATAACCCGAATTTAAGTGTGTGGTGTGAGCTTATAAATATATTTTCTTTGGTGATATGCATAAAATGCTCTGAAGACATGTATAATAAAATACATTAATTATTAAAATTCAAGTACATTTTCATGCCTGTTTTTACATAATGAACATCTTCACACTTAAAAGTTAGGTTTAAATAATGTTTATAAAAGAAAACCTAAGACAGTACATGTACTAAACCTTTATCAAGGTAGCGTTCCATTGTTCCCAGTTTATGTATTAACTAAAATAACCACCTGGAGATTGTTGCCAGACAATACGATATTTCAAGTTGTCTCAGTTAGGTACCGGTACTTTGTTCATATACAGTATAGAAAGAATATTTTTCTCATGATATCCATGCATATATTAAACTCGATCTGTTTCAGTTGGGTACCTTTACAATATTTCTTAATTTGATACCACTACATTGTTTACATATATTAAACTCGATCTGTTTCAGTTGGGTACCTTTACAATATTTCTTAATTTGATACTACTACATTGTTTACATATATTAAACTCGATCTGTTTCAGTTGGGTACCTTTACAATATTTCTTAATTTGATACCACTACATTGTTTACATATATTAAACTCGATCTGTTTCAGTTGGGTACCTTTACAATATTTCTTAATTTGATACCACTACGTTGTTTACATATATTAAACTCGATCTGTTTCAGTTGGGTACCTTTACAATATTTCTTAATTTGATTCCACTACATTGTTTACATATATTAAACTCGATCTGTTTCAGTTGGGTACCTTTACAATATTTCTTAATTTGATACCACTACATTGTTTACATATATTAAACTCGATCTGTTTCAGTTGGGTACCTTTACAATATTTCTTAGTTTGATACCACTACATTGTTTACATATATTAAACTCGATCTGTTTCAGTTTGGTACCTCTACAATATTTTCAGACATTAAACCCAATCTTTCACAAATGGATACTACTTCATTATTATTCGTTAATATAAGTAAATATATCTGAGTTGTGTACTACTATATTGTTATCAGATACTATAACTCAATAAAACTTACGGCTTTTGCTGTGTCTCAGAAACTTTATTTCCTTCAAGGACGAGTATAGTTTTTAAGACAATAATTTTGAACGGGGAGTTTTCTTTGTAATAATCCTACAAACGGGGGTACAAGTTACCAGCATTTCTGTTCGTAACAGGCTTATGTTTTTATAAATAAGAAGTTTGTTGATTTTTCGTTTATTATCACCTTTTCTTCTATATTTGAGATCACTCACCATTCTTAATTATGATTAAACTTTACAAAATGTCCAAAAACATGCGGAGGTGAGGGTAAAGTGGTCTTTAAACTAACAGATAAGCGCCAAATGGATTCATTTATTGAAAAACACAACGTTTACAAACAATCTTAACGCAGACCCTGCAGCCAGTGAATGTTTTTGACACCTTAGACCAGGTGTGAAACAGTAAACTCCTAAGTCGTCTTTCAACAATTTTGCAGCACAGAACCAAGCTTCTTTAATATCACTGAAAAATTCTGGAATAAAGTGCAATGAATAGAAACATTAACATTAAAAATGAAAAGAACACGTGTTTTTTTTTTTGTTTGTTTGTTTTAGTTTAAAATAAATCTGAAACACACTCACGGTAGCCATTTACAAACAGGAAACGCGGCTTTATTCTATCAACGTCATTAAGTAATTTTAGAACAACTCCCATCACTTACAACACAGTTTGAACTTTTCTCTTACATAGAACTTTCATCAGCTCCAAGGAACCTCTCAGTCAGCTTTGTTGACCAATCAACGGTCATTCTGACTTGGCAACCACCTTTATATTCCGGAGGTCGGAACGACACTACGTTTCGGGTGGTATGTGATGAGTGTTCTAATGCTGTAACGTATGCGCCTTCTCGTATGGGTTTCAGAGAAACCAAAGTCACCATCTCAGGTTTAAAACCTGCAACGACCTACACATTCCAAATATATGCTGAAAATGGTGTGTCTAGCTACAAGGAAAGTCAGTTTGTGGATACGACGGTTACAACAGCAGCTTCAGGTAGGCAATATAATTAAAATGTAGTAAACTATGTATGTGTTATATATTATTGTACTATAGTCTATATAATATTGTTATTAATATAAGTGGTCAGTTATCTAAATTTATCTTCTTGCATTAAAAAATGAAACAGTTAACTATTAATACCAGTATATATCGAAAGAATAAAAATCCTATAACCCCAGCGCTTTTGAAAGGTGGACCTTTCTTCTTCAGGGGCAAACTGGGAATGTATCATCAGAGTCGTTATAAACCATCTTTTACATCAAATGCAAAAGCTTGTAATGAGTTACTTCGTGAACTGAGGCTTCACATATGTAAACAGCCTTAATTTACGTTAAACCTAAAGACTTCTGAACTAATCACTAACAGTTTTAGTTTGTTTTTTGTTAAGCACAAAGCTACACAATCTGTTGTCAGTGCTGTTCCCACAGCGAATATCAAAACCTGGTTTTAAGTATTATAAGCCCACAGAGTTACTGCTGAGTCATCTGGGGGCACTCAGTGAAGTATTTACAATCCCAACTGAAATTTCCCTCTAGCGGTAAGTTTAGGGACTTGTTAAAATCTGGAAATTTGATTACTCGCAGTGGACTGAACACAGATAGCTCATTATGTAGCCTTGCGCTAAAAGTACAACAACATAAGTGACGTAGACTGTTGCCTAGTGGTAATCGCTCCTGGGATATAAATATGAGGGTTCATGGTTTGCATCCCCAAGCTGCCAAAATGCGCTCTGCACCTAAGGACTATGGGTTCACTCTACGAGTGACGGCCGAGCTACATTAGTTGGTCAAATAAGAGTAGCCAAATAGTTTATGGTGGGCGCTACTGATTGCTGTCACCCATGTTCTGTCAGCTGAAAATTAGGGATGGCTATTTATTAAATATAATAAAGGTAGTGAAAATACGATAGCAATAGCAACAACATTCCTAACTACACCAACACAGTTACGGCTTACATATATATATGCAAATAATTATAATAATATAAGTTATAAGTAAAAAAATATAGAATTTTAGTAACTAAACTTACAGTCTTCAACTGAATACCCTCGCTGTTAAGCCTAGAACTGTAAGTTTAACAATATTTTTGACCTTAAAGTGAGTAGCTTCTTGCAAGTTTGGTCTGCTTAAAAAATAGTTTAGACTTAACTATGTTACTAAATTAAGTCTAATTGCTGATGTAAAATAAATTTATTGGATGTTATTTGTCCTATCTTGAACTCATAAGTACAGCTTGATGTGCATGATTTAGTTCTTTAAAATTCAGCTTGATAGGTGTCTTTATAAGTAAATGATGCCCAAGATCTTTCTCCGCTTCATTCCTTTGTTTATAAATGTTACACATTTCAGTGTTCATTCATAGAGCTTACGTAAATGTGAACCTATTTCTGTGGGATCTTACTCATTTAAATGAGTGATACAAGTTGAGGTTGATCTCCTTTAGTATATTTATTTGTAATAATTATTGATGTACGATACCACACTAAGACATTATTCGACCAAAAATCTGAGGAATCTCCACAACTCGCTCACTTTGACTTGCTCTCTTGTCTAAATTTACATCTGGTCTTGTACATATATTGAGAAAGCTTTTTCTGCTGTGCCAGAAGTCAGTAAAAAGTCACAAAAAAGAAATCAGAAACCAACCAGTAAAACCCGATATAAACAGTGTATGTGAATAAAGCAGTTTGTTTCTCTCATTTACATTTATCACTTGTTTTCATTTGCTCTCCGTATTTGATAATAGTTCCTGAACCTATTGTATTGTGGATACTTTTAGCTACCTTTTGGAGTTACCACAAGCTATATCAATATGGTATGTGACCAAAGGTAGTGTATGGGTGTTAAAACACTTATAGTGTACCAGTACAAGGCACACCATAATAGTGTATTGGTACAATGTACATAATATAATGCATACTTTCAAAATTTAATGATTCTGTTCTATGTATTTTGTGGTCTGATATTTTAAAACATCACTGGTTGTCCTATGGGTTTCCAAAAGTAAAATTTTTGTAACAACAGCCCATTCTGTTTGAGTTGGATTAATCTGCAACTTACTAAATTGGAATTTAAAAAAATTAAATGTCGTTTTCTACAGTGTTAATGTCTTCTAGAAAACTGTGTACTTTGTATATTTTACGGTAACACTGACTCTAGATTTGGTGTGTAGTTTGTATATTTTACGGTAACACTGACTCTAGATTTGGTGTGTACTTTGTATATTTTACGGTAACACTGACTCTAGATTTGGTGTGTACTTTGTATATTTTACGATAACACTGACTCTAGATTTGAACTCTTATCCAGCTTATCATATCTCCACCGAAGTATCCCTTGTCATCAATAATGTTAGGGTCATAGATGTAAAAAGTACAGCTATTGTCTTAGTCTGGAATCCTCTTGAGGCTTCATCCCCTCCCACAGAGCTGTACGAAATCCGCTACTTCAAACGTGGAGAGGAAAGCAACTCATCCAGGGGTTTGACCAAGATCCCAGAGTTTGCAGTGACTGGGTTAAATCGTAAGACTGAATATGGATTTCAGGTGTGTGGATAAGTCATAAGACCAAATAATAATTTTAGGTTTTGAATGAATAAGAAGACTGAGCATAGGTTTTGTGTATATATGTCAAATCATGACACAGTATGGAATTCAAGTAGATGGGTAAAATTATGGACTTTTTTTTATTCCAGCTGCGTGGGTTGAATTATTAGACTGAATGTGGATTTCTGAAGTTTGCTAACACAATAAGATTCACTTGTATACAGTGCAGTAGGTAACTAATGCCAAGCTTCAGTGAAG
>NW_013672311.1:16222-21203 GCF_000517525.1 Limulus polyphemus
AAGATTCACTTGTATACAGTGCAGTAGGTAACTAATGCCAAGCTTCAGTGAAGTGTGGTTTTAATTGGTTAAAACTGTTATCCGTTTATATTATGAGCATTGTTGTCTGATATTGGTTTAAACTGGTTATCTGTTTATATTATGAACCTTGTTGTCTGATATTGGTTTAAACTGGTTATCTGTTTATATTATGAACCTTGTTGTCTGATATTGGTTTAAACTGGTTATCTGTTTATATTATGAACCTTGTTGTCTGATATTGGTTTAAACTGGTTATCTGTTTATATTATGAACCTTGTTGTCTGATATTGGTTTACGCTGCTTTTCTGTTTATATTATGAGCATTGTTGTCTAATATGAATTACTGATATATGATAGAACTTAATATGAAACAAGTTTTTGTACCAATATATATGGTTTTTGACAAACCAAACTCTTGTACAGGTCAGAGCCAAAACAAGTTATGGTTGGGGAGAATACAGTAAGGCTATCTACATGATCACTGATGAACTTGTGGACAGTACAGGTAGAATTCTTAGAGTTCTACATCTTTTAATATATTTAATTCAAATGCAGTTTTCAGTTAACTATTTTTCTTTGGTATTTGCAGAAAATCATACTGATTATTGAAAAAAAGCACTATCATATATGATAATAAAAAAGTCCAAAGATTATTTGACTACACTGAAAAATATAAACAATAACATTAAGAAAGAGATAATTCGTTGTTCTTTATTACTTGTATTGCAGTGTGTTTAGTAGAATAGAAGATCAAACATTTGTTATACGTCGTGTTTGTGTAATATTGTAGTTTAAGCAAAAATATTAAACGTTGTTAAATTTTGTTGAACGCTTTTGTAGTTTTATAAAGTAAAAAGAAACATTTATGAATTGTGTTTGGTATAAGTAAAACATGACAGCTAAGTATTGTGTGATATATTATAATACATAAAATATCTTAACTGTTGCCTTACCTAGCTTATGTTGAAGATGAAGATCAAATTCAAATTCGCATCGTAGCTGGAGTAACAGTTGCAGTGGTTGTCTTAATGGTTGTTATTGTAGTGATGATCGTCTTATATGTCAGAAGGTAATACTGTAATTTATGCTAAATAGTATCTGTAATTGTGATTGTCTTTTATGTGTCATAAAGTGCTTCTATAATTTCTACTAACACTATTTAGTAGTGTTACGTCTCTGGTCGTTTGTTAATATTCCGTAGAAATTATTTCCGAGAAACTTCAGCGATACAAGTCCTTTCTTAAATAAAACTAGTTTTTCTTTCTCGATTCAACTTTGCAATACACTTACTTTCCACAGTCACTTTAAGTTAAAAACACGCTATAATTCACCACGATTCACGTACTTTACTACCGCGCTTGACTCAATTGTCCGTCTCTGTCTCTGCCTGTCTGCAATTCTAATTCCGATTAATAATTTTGCTTTATCTGGCGCACTTATATACAAGAATAGAGGGCGCCTAGCAAATATTGGATTATTCGTGATGTTCCCCGATCTTTCTAGAGCTCATTACGTGTTACTGGCGTCGCGTGACTTCCGCTGTCGTAACAGTAGTCTTGGTAATCTTGTATGTGTCAGAAAATAATTCTGTAATTTGTACTAACTAGTGTCAGTTGTCAATGTCATCTTTTGTGCATGTCAGAAAAGAATTGTGTAACTACTATTGTTTTAATGAAATTATTTCTCAACTTTAATCTTCACGAACAAAGACTCAAATCTGCTTTATCACCATAAATAATATACACCTAAACTTTTATAATACTGCGGTCAAAGTAACCCTTTGATAACAAGTTCCCTATAACCTCTAATAGCACATTCGCCGTAATGCTTGCTATCTTTGCAATTGCGGCCAGTAAATAAATATTGTCAAAATGTAGCGATAACTAGTTTTTGTATTTCCAAACGTTTCTCAATGTGAATGTAAATAAATCTTAGAAATTAGAAGACTTAGCTTCTTGATCATTTTATTTCGAAAATCGTGTTTAAAGATATATAAAATTAAAGAAGCCAACATTCGCGGGAGAATGCAATATGTATCCGCCTTGCAATCCCAATATAGCCAGTTCTGGTACCAGAAAAATCGAAAACTTTCCATATCACTGCTTGGGGCCTGCAAGAAGATACCCACGTACCAAGTCCCGTGTTAATTGATAACAATATGATCGAGTAATTGACCAAAACCCCAAAATTATGTTTTTTATGTAACTTCTGACCCCTCTAAAATAATTCAAAATGGGCAAATCCAATTTTTGTATGTCAATAAAGAAATTAAACTTTTAGAGAAAAATCCCCTTTAAAAACTACGATAATAATTTATTTACTTGTATTTACTTTATTATTATTTTTTTTTTTTTTTTTGTATGTTAGTGTATTGGGCACATGAAAATTTATATTTGTGCCAATTTTCACCTTGATCACTGTAAGTATGACCAAACAGGAGCCTAAAATATAAATACTTTGGTTGTTTGACCTTTGACCCCATCAACTTCTTTAAAAGGCCTAAATAAATAATAATAAAAAAAAAACAGGAAAAGTTGTGGGCATATTGGATCAAAGTATTCAGAGGCCTCGCCAGGTGCTTAAAAGATTCTGGGCTCGGGCTCATGGGCGCGAGAAATTTCGGCGTATTAGTATGATATCGATCATGGTTTTCTATTCTGATTTTTCAAGACACAAAAGAGTTTGGAAAAAGAAAGAAAGAGTGAAAAAGAATAAACAATTGAAAAACATAATGTCTCTATGTGGAAACATAACAAATGAACACAGGAGACAATTCTCACTAATGCTTTAGAAAAAGAGAGAATTAATAAGATGTGTGCCATCCAAACGCAACATTTCTAAATTCTAGTAAGCATGCATTATCATTCGCATCGCATGTCGAAAAAGATAGTCTCGACTGGCTGTAAAAAAGAAATAAATAAAATAAAAAATTACCATATATTATACGAATCCTAACTTCTAGATAAATTTTAGTGAAAAAATATGCGTGTTATAGTCGAAAGATAGCTAATGAAAGTTTGAATTGAGAATTTTTATCGTATCTGCAAAAACAAAAGTACAAACAGAATATTCTCTTCAATTTTTTTCTGGTAGTTATTGTTTGTAGAGATGCATTTTATCAAGCTTCTCTAGGGTAAGAGAGTTTATAAACTAACCTAATAACGGTCAGATGATTCTTTGGTAATTTTTATTCAGAAATTCTGATGACTGCAATAAGAAACAACCAAGTGATTGTGACACTCTTGACTACCACAATGGGGAAGGTAAGAAATGTAAGGGTAAAGTTTTTATTTTTTTCTGTCCTATAAGTGCTCTCATATTTCCTTAATAAACAAGATTATTACTTGAAGATAAATGAGACCCACCTTTTTCTAGGACAAGTTAATTGTTATATAATATTCTATCCTGATAGCCTACTTTTTTTTCAGTTATGTATGTGATAATAATGTTAGCTTATGTAATTTGCTTTTTATTAAATGGTTGTGATTATGAAGTAGTATTTTTTTCTTTTGATCAAGGTAGGTATCATGCTAAATAATGATTTCTGATAAAGAGTTAACTTTCCTTTATATGCTAATTGCATGAAAAGTAATAATTATTGCATGAATGATTATCTGTTTCACATGCATCTTGTGTTGTTCACAATGCATACAAGCATAATTTTCTTAAATGAAATTTGACCAGTTTCTGTGGAATTTTATTGAAGCATTTCATATCAGTTTTGTTAATCTTTCATAACTCTAGAAAAAAATTATTGCAAGTAAGACTATTTCAATAATGAAAAGCATTAAGGTTACAGTCAAAGCCACAGAACTGTCAAGTGTAACATTTATTAACAAAGTTAAAGAGCTTCAAATAATACAACTGTATACCATCACATGAATTTGCTTGTGAAAAGTACATTTTAGCTGTTTTCTTTTTTGCCATGCATATAATACTGCTTTACCTCCTTTGACAGTAATTCCTGGCTTAGAACATCTCCCAATCGTTCCTACTGCTGGGAGTAAGTATCTGCATGTTTTAATGGTGTCTGTCTCTAATGAAGGTAGAGAGCAAAAATTATTCCAAGACCATACTTTCTGCATTACCCTTTTAACATAGATAAATAGCTTAGGCTTATAGTGGGATGATTCTCATAACTATGTCTTATAATAAGGATAAATTTCTCAACCTATATCTGGAGAACTGTTAAATTAGTATTTGCCAAACAAAGATAAAAATTTAACCTTTGCTGGGAAAGCTTTCATCTAAATGTCTTTCTAACAAAAACAGATGGATCATGTTTTTACTAACAAGGCTTAACATATGTCTAGATCATTCTTATTACAGTGTTTTTATTCATAGATAGGGGGCTTAGTTTATGTCTCAATAATCCTCATCATAGTTTCTTTCTAATAATGATGGGTAGTTTAGTTTACATATAGAGAATACATGATACACTGTTTATTTTGTGTAACTAAGCTTTAGGTAGATGATGTTCAGTTAGGTATGGTTAACATTAATGAACTGCTTTCCTTCAATCTTAGTAACCACTCTCCTGTTCACTCACTGTGGTGGTCAACGGAGTTATGTTGACCCCCACACCTATGAAGATCCTAATCAAGCAGTCAAAGAGTTTGCAAAGGAGCTTGATGTTTCCTATATTACAATTGAAGCCATCATTGGAGGAGGTAACAGTATATTACTAGTTTGCAGTAAAAACAATCTAGACTTCAAAGCTCTAGGACATTCTATGAATTAATGTCTTCACATTTTAATGTTCTTACATTTTAAGTTCTATTATTATATTTTTTAAACAACTGTTACGTCTCCGTTTGTTAATTGATCTTTCCGTAACTTCGTTCCAACGAAACTTTAACGACACAAGTCTTTACTTCATAAAACTGGTTTATTCTTTCCGAATATAACTCTGCGATACACTTAATCTCAATACTAAACAACACTGTAACGAATGAACGTT
>NW_013672311.1:21684-37056 GCF_000517525.1 Limulus polyphemus
CTAGTAATTACTAGGGCATTCGCCAAAGTACATGATAGTTCTAGAAACGTTGCGTCACAGTAGTCACGTGACTCGCTGACGCAACACAACAATATTTACTCATCATTATTTATATATTGCATTCCACATAATAAAAACTAGGATTACACTGCAACGTGTAATAAAAATCAAATGTTGGTAACTGCATGAGTAATTTCATTTGCAAGTTTGGCCAGTGTTACAAAACAAGTGCATAAGTAGTGATAATAGACACTCGCAGCCTGAGACCTAGTTCTTATGTTGCTTCTTTTGAAAATCAAAATGTAAGGTGTTACCTTAAACTAAAATCAATAATTATACTGGGGTTGTTTTAAATTATTTTCAGAATGAAAAAGTTTCAACTTTTATCATATACATATTTATTATTTGAATAAGTTAATAAAGCATCATGTACTCAATAACTAGTTTAAGTTTTAAAAACAAAACACAGTTCATAACAAAAATTACTTACATTGAGTGCACACAGCAGATGGAAACACATATTCCATTTCAAATAAAATGAACATATTTTTGGTTGTCTACCAGCACAAATGTGGAGTGTGTTAAACTGTGAGGTGTTAAGTACACTGTGTAGATGTATAGAAAGCCAAATAGCTATAGTACTGCTAAAAAATTAAATTACAAATTTCAACACAGGCTAATGAATTTTGAAGGAGACATAAGCAGGATTAGTATTCTGTTACACATATATTTTGTTTCAAACTCACAGACTAACAAAACTTATTCTGCATTTTATGAATTCCATCTAGGAGAGTTTGGGGATGTCTGCAAAGGAAAGTTGAAGATTCCAACACATTCAGAAATAACAGTGGCTATTAAAACTCTTAAGACAGGGTCAAGTGATAAAGCTCGTATGGACTTCTTAACTGAAGCAAGCATCATGGGACAGTTTGACCATCCCAATGTTATCTTTCTACAAGGTGTCGTTACAAAAAGTAATCCTGTTATGATCATTACAGAATATATGGACAATGGATCTCTGGACACATTCCTTAGGGTAATTTGTTTGCTGTTGTACATCCTAAATATTTTTCTCTAAGCAAGTTTGTCGTGTGACTTATAGTTGTCGTAACTGATCTCTAAACATACTTAGTAACTTTTGTGTGATTTGTAGAAAGATGAATGATCTCAGAAAGAATTCTTCAGGAAAAATGTATTGTTACATGTTCTTAAGGAAGTTGCAAATTCTGTTGTAAGATGAATGATCTCTGAACAGATATTTCAAAGAAAATGAAGTATGTAAAGGATGGTTACTGATCTTTGAACTGTTATTCCTCAAATCTGCTGTAAAACAAATAGAAGTTTAACAAGTGTGACATTTTTATACATTCTATGTTGAGTACTGTCAAAAAATTACCACAAAATAATAATTTACCAAAATTGTTAGATAATGTCCATAGTGATCCTATCAGTGAGAAGACTGGTAAAGAGACTAATGAAGTAAAATATTTCAATTGTTTTAGCCTTAAACTCTTTAATTTTTTGTTTGCATTTAGTGATATTTTCTAATGATAATGTTAGGACCTATAATATTTCCTTCTGTGAAAGTTTTAAAATTCTTGTTTATATGCTGCTTAATGTATTTAAGATCATTATCAGTAATTTGTGACCAACAAAAAACCTATTTTTATGATCATTTAGACAATTTGGAATCAAAATATTTTCAGTTTTACATTTATGTTTTAGATAAAAAAGCAGAGAATTCTGAGAAGAAATCTTGATAATAGTTTCTCCATTAGTTTTTTATGCGTTTATAAATATTACTTAAAGTTTGTTGGGTATGATAACTCACTAAACTCTTGGTGCTTACTTTGCAATTAAATCAGTCTTCCGGGTTTCTGGTTGGAAAATTTTACAAAAGTTGTTTCTTGAAAGTAAAGAATTTAAATTATGTCTTACTTGACAGTTGGCAACAACATTTAATGTTTATTTTTCACCAAGAACTTCATGGATAAACTTCCAGAAAGTAATCTTGATTTATCAAAATCTGGAAGACTTTTGAAGAAGTTGGTGCTTAGTAGCAGATCTGTATAGAAATTTGAATCCTCCAGAATTGTACCATAGGTATTCTAAAGACCCAGAATTGAAAACTGTCACAGAGTGATGCAAAAAAACATCTCATGGACAACTTAGAAAGTGATGGTTTAGACTGGAAGAAAATATGAGAAACTGGTAACAGTAAGCTAATGGAAAGAACTTTCCTTCATTTACTCTATCCATTGTTTACTGTTACTAGCTTCTTACATTTTGTTCCAGCTAAATCATTACTTTCTAAGTGGTCCACAAGATGTGTTTGTGTTGCCCTGAGATGGTGTTTAATCCCACATCATGTACTTTGTTTACTGCTAATTAAAAACATCATAAAAGATTTTGGCCCACAGTGCAAGAGAGAGGAGAAAATTACACAAATAAAATGTTTTTAATTTATTTCTCCTCTCTCAAATAAATCTCTACATACCTGTCTCAATGCTATTGTTAGTAATGTAACCATGTTCATGTTTTTATTACTAAGACAGTTGACAGCTAGACACTTCGGCAACAAACATTAACTTAAATCACATCACCCTATAGCAAACCAGTGTTTGACAGATATCTTTCTGATTCAAGTTCATGTGTAAAATTGTAAAGTGGTTATCTTTTCTTTTTTTTTTGCTTTTAGACATATACATATTTCTATGGGTCTTTCATTGCACTATTTGTTATTATTGAAGTTATGAAAGTTTGTCTTTCATTACATGTGCTCCTTAAGCATTAAGTAGGTCAGCTCCTTACTATTTTTAACTGAATAATGTATTAACTTTCCAAAAGAAAAAACGCTAAAATCCCATCTAACATATAAGTTGTCACAATAGAATAATGGTTTTAATTATGGCCAACCTTAATTAAGCTTCAAATTATTTATACATCAACACACATTTCAGCCAATGGTAAAAACTTCACTTATGCATTTTCTTCTTTAAAACAGCTCATTGACAAATAGTTTAGAGACAGCACAAAAGTAAAAATTAGATGAAAGGAAAAAGTGAATACCCTGCTCAAAACTTTTTCAGGGTGTAATTGTGGGTATAATTTACATGATTTATGAATATTACATGTTATTTCTTGATCCAAAAGCAATAAAAATGTACAAATGTTAACACAAGATTATTTAATTATATGTCTTTGTCTCCAGTGTGATACTTATTTTTACCTTTATGACTATTTTGTTTTAAACTTTTTTATGTTTAAAGCATATATTAACTCATAAAACTGTCAACTTTTAGAAAAAGACCAATTAGTGAATAACTCACTTTTATACCTTCATAATTTTATTTAGAATCCCTATCAATTTTTAAATCTTTTCATCCAAAGTTATTGCTGTCCCACCAGAGAACAACAAATATACGGATTTACAGTCCTAAAATCTGAGGTTTAATTCCCTGTGGTGGACACAGTAGATAGCATAATGTGGCTTTACTCTAAAAACAAATAAACAAACCAAAGTTGTATTGTAAATATTTTTATAAATGAGGACAAATTTGTTGGCAGCATTATTGATAGGACTGATGACATTTTTACTGTGTAAAAATTTTAATAAATAGATGACATTATTTTATTTTTTACTTGTTCATATTTATTCATTCTTATTTGTAGGATCCTAAGTGCCTTACACTTTTATGGATAATTTATTCATTACTTTAAACGTTGAAAAATCATTCACTTTTAAGTTTCCTGTTTTGTAACACTTCAAAAAAATGCTGTTCATAGAAATTTTTTGACTTGTTTAATGTAATTCCAGCTAGATTTCTTCAAACCTGGGATCTCTACCTAATAAAAGCTGTAAGTTATCATAACCTGTGATATTATTGTTACCATTAAGAACATGGCCTACTGAAAAATGTAATGGAAGGTAATGATTTACACATGCAGTTAGAAAATAAGATGTCATATTTATTTTAATTAAGAAACATTTCTAACCTGAATTATTGATGCCATGGCTTTCTTACAAGATTGAGTAATGTAGGATATTTAATTATTCAACTGTATAAAAATTCACACAATATAAACTCATGATTTTTACAGGCTAATGATGGAAAATTTCAAATAACCCAAGTAGTTGGAATGTTAAGAGGGATTGCAGCAGGAATGCAGTATCTATATGAGATGAACTATGTCCACAGAGTAAGTGATATCATGGTTTGTAGAAAACTATCAGGATTTGGCACAATGTTTATTAATACTATAATATTATTATGACAAACAGGCCAAAGTATCAATTGAATCTTATTTAAATACCTTATAAAAATTACCACAAATATAAAGGTTAGATGCTAAAATATAGTATTACCTTTAAATTTTAGATTTAACATAGTTTTTAATCTTGTACCATTCTTTAAGTTCTTGATAAAGAGCACTATTTGTTTTGTTATAATCACACAGTATATAATTAATGATCTTCTTTCACAAGAAATTTAGTGTAGGATTAATCCAACATACAGATCTAAGACAGAAACTTGTTTATATATTTGGTATCATTACATGTTATACATCTAGAAGTAAACCTCATTATATAGCAGGAATTGTTACATACAATAACAATTTAGGATCAATACAGAACATTCTTTGTAGAGCTGGAATTGTTACTTACAATAATAATTTAGGATCAAGAGAACCTTCTTTGTACAGCTGGAATTGTTAAAATACCAATTTAGGATCAAGACAGAACATTTTTTTTGTAGAGCTAGAATTGTTACTTACAATACTAATTTAGAATCAAGACAAAACATTCTTTGTAGAACGGGGTTTCTTAATCAAATATTAATTTAGAATTATGATGAAAACTTATTTTTAGAGTTTGTTTAGTTACTTACAATACTAATTTAGGATCAACATAGAATCTTTTTTATAGAAATGTTTTATTTACTTACAATACTAATTTAGGATCAAGACAAAATCTTATTTGTAGTGCTAATTTAGTTATTTACAATACTAATTAGGATCAACATAGAATCTTTTTTATAGAAATGTTTTAGTTACTTACAAGTTAAAATTTTTCTTAGCTGAAAATGTATTTCAAATAGATACTTGCCTCTCTGTGCAACAAAGAGTTATTGCCTCATACACACTGCCACATAAGTTCATGATCATGTTACAAGCCTTGAACAAAGTTCCCACCCCTATGTGTGTCAACATTTATTGCATCAGCCTATGATGTAACCATCATTAGACTATAACCTTCACAAACAGGAGGGTGACACATCCTTCATATTCAATAATTCCCATGAACACTACCACTTGAACAAAAGTTTATTCTTGATGAGGCAAAGGAAGCACAGCAGAGGTGGGAGGTTGTGCGAGAGGTAAGTATCAATGTGAAATACATTTTTAACTTAGGAAAATCTCAACTTCAGAAACATTGCTACACATCTCTCTGCATAACAAAGACCTAGGATCCCACATTAAAGATGGTAAAGAAGTGGGGCAGCACTCAGTGGGACACCACATCCATTGTGGGTCCAAAAGAGAAAGTCCAGAGCCAGGGAATCATAGGTTCTGGAAGCAAGTGCCTCCCAGGTGGGAGATGTATGAAACAATGGAGAAGGTGTCTGAATGAATTGTGATACGACAAGAAAGATGAAACAGAAGATGATGGCAAGTCTGCAGAGAAGCCACCATCTCAAGGATTTAGAGATAGAGAAACATCTCCAGAGATCAGATGCTGGAAATGGGTCATGTATCCAGAAAAGAACCCAACCCAAATAGAGGCAATGGTGGAAGTGTGTATCTGTAGGATTGGTCAAAGTGATGCATATCTGAGGGAAGAGGAACATCCAGGGTTGTGTGGGATCAAGTGAGCCTTCATGACCACAAGTGGGTATATTAAACAGTGGATCTCTGGATATACCCACATTGACAGGCTAAAAACCACTGAAGGGGATATGTATGAACACCTTCAAGAGCAACAAGGGACTCAAGAGTAAAAACATTGGGCCTAATAGAGATAAATCCCCCCATGCATGATATGGAGACATGAGTGAATGGGGAACCACAGCTCCAAGTCTCAAATAAATAAAGAAGTAGGCTGAACCTGTCAAACATACAAAGTGAGGAAAACCCTTAAATAATGAGATACAGGGTGGGTTGAGAATGAATTAGAGAACTGAAACGGCCCCACCAAACAAGAAGGGAAAAGGGAACTCACAACAGAGAAAGGAACATTGAAAGGATCAAGTAGGCAATCATACATAATAGACCTCAAGAATGTAACCACCAAGCAAAAACCCAATGGACCCAAGTAATGGATGGTGCCAGAGTCAACATGAAGGGAAGGGCTGAGAACTAAATGTTTCACCATTATAGGCAGACTGAAAGAAGCAAAAGTTGGGCAGTTCTTATTGTTGGAGGGATATAGTTTAATGATGATTACATCATAGGCTGGCACAATACAAGTTGACACGAGTAGGGGTGGGAGCTTTGTTCAAAGCTTGTGACATGCACAGGAATTTACATGGTAGTAAGCATGAGGTAATAGCTCTTTGTTGTGCAAAGAGGTGAGTAGCATTTCTGAATAATAATTTACGATCAAGACAGAACTTTCTTTATGGAACTGGTATTGTTATTTACATTCCTACTTTAGGATCAGGACAAAACCTTTTTTTGTAGATCAGGTACTGTTACTTACAGTATTAATTTAAGATCAAGACAGAGCCTTCCCTATAGAGCTGATATTGTTACTTACAGAATTCAGAATTAAGCTAGCATTAAAATCTAGAGATGTTTCTTTATAAAACTGGTATTATGAAATGTTTGTAGTAATACAGGATCAAGCCAGCATTAAGATCTAAAGATAAGCTTCTTTATAGAATTTACTAGTATTGTAAAATGAATGTAGTAATATAAGGATCAAGCCACAATTAAAATCTAAAGATAAGCTTTTTTATAGTACTGGTATTGTAAAATGCATGTAATAATATAAGGATCAAGCTAGCGTTAAGATCTAGAGAGAAGCTTCTTTATAGAACTGGTATTGTGAAATGAATGCAGCAATATAAGGATCAAGCTAGCATTAAGATCTAGTAATAAACTTATTTATAGAACTAATATTGTGAAATGAATGCAGCAATATAAGGATCAAGCTAGCATTAAGATCTAGTAATAAACTTATTTATAGAACTGGTATTGTGAAATGAATGCAGCAATATAAGGATCAAGCTAGCATTAAGATCTAGTAATAAACTTATTTATAGAACTGGTATTGTGAAATGGATGCAGCAATATAAGGATCAAGCTAGCATTGAGATCTAGTAATAAACTTATTTATAGAACTGGTATTGTGAAATGGATGCAGCAATATAAGAATCAAGATCATTAAGATCTAGAGAGGTTATGTTGATAGTTAAATTTATCAGAATTTATCTAGGATGAATATCTTGATCAGAGCTTGCTTCTAAAGGCTGATATTGTTACATTTAATGTTTGAGGCTAAAGCCCACATTAAGGTATATAGAGAGAAACTTGTTTACAGAATTGCTTTTGTTACTGTATATAATGGACAGGATTAAGTCAGCTAAACACCTACACAAAACCTAATTTATGGGACTCCAACTGATCTAACCTAAAGATCCATGAAGATATTTATTTAGGAATGGATTTATTATATTTATTTATTATACATGTGAAGAATCTTTGTTAATATGAATAGATAAAACATTAAGAATTGTTGAGGTTTAATATAACAAGAACTTATTTCCACCTTTGTAGGACCTGGCTGCCAGAAATGTATTGGTTAACAACAACCTAGTCTGTAAAATAGCTGACTTTGGTTTATCTAGAGAGATTGAGAGTGCAACAGAAGGAGCTTATACAACCAGTGTAAGTAGTACAAATGGAAAAGCCAGTCTACAAGATTGTTGACTTTGGTTTGTACATTTCAAATAAAGAATTTAACAGAAGGAGCTTATAAATCCAGGGTAAGCAGTACAACTGGAAAAGGCAGTCTAGGAGAATATTGACTTTTGTTTGTACATTTCAAATAAAGAATGTAACAGAAGTAATTACAACTAGGGTAAGTAGTACAACTGGAAAAGCCAGTCTACAAGATTGTTGACTTTGATTTGTACATTTCAAATAAAGAATGCAACAAAAGTAACTTTTATACAAACATGGTAAGAAGTACAACTGGAAAAGCAAGTCTACAAGATTGTTGACTTTGGTTTGTAGCTTATACAATGAGGCACTTTCTAAATTTATGAAATACTGCAAAACTTAATTGGTGATTGAAAAGGTATGTATCTGTAAAGACAAAGAACATGTTATTTCAAAGAAGAATGTCTTCAGTGTTCCCCATACAGTTGGAAAACTCGCATTGCAGCATCGAATTAGGAATTTTTTTTAGTGGATTAGGAACAATACCATCATCTACAAAGTGAAGGGCTTTTGTGGCAAAAAAAAAGAATCCTTCGACCCAAAATGCCATTGCAATGAAGCTGGACATATCTCTCAGTGTCATTGATAATATAATAAAGAAGTATTAGAAATTGCTTTAGTCTTGCAAACCAAAAGTTCACAAGCTTCTAATCACACCTTAAAATCAAGAATAGGATCCTTTAATATTTTAGCTAAAGAAACTGGAATCACAGTAATCCAATTTGACTAGTAATTGTCAAATTTCCCAATGGACATTTATACATTTGGTCTGTTTATATGTGTACTTTGAAGTCACATATCTATGACACTAGTAACTTTCTCGTCAGCTGCCCAAAAGGAGTTGGACAACATTGACATGGTTGTTCTCTGAAGAAGTCTGATCTCAAGGAAACGTTATTGCTATTATAAGAAGCAGTGAGAAGTGAATGGAGTAAGATCATCTGGGAAAATACAGTCTTCAGTATTAGCATGTCAAAACTAATCATCATTTCCAAACGTGTACATCTAGAGAGTTTAGTTTGTAATAATGCTGACTATGACTTGTTTAATTCAAGTTGAACATTGCAGAAAGAACCTAAATAACCAGGATGACTAGTGATAGTCTGTAACATTGCTGACTTTGACTTGTATAGTCTGGGATGGAGGGTGCAGAAACAACCTGCTTAACCAGGGCAATTAGTGGTAGTCTATTACTACAATAATTAAATTTCAGTCTTTGAACCTTGCTGATATATTTTACTTAATAATATAATCAGAAGTGGAGAATGTAAAAATTTTAATGTTTTCTTTTATTTCTTAATCTCTAAATAATAACCTATAACTCAATTAAAATAGGTTTTTAAAAGGTAAAAACTTGAGTAAGTGTTT
Source organism: Limulus polyphemus (assembly GCF_000517525.1). Taxonomy (NCBI): domain Eukaryota; kingdom Metazoa; phylum Arthropoda; class Merostomata; order Xiphosura; family Limulidae; genus Limulus; species Limulus polyphemus. The sequence goes on from NW_013672311.1 coordinate 30,997, forward strand.
GTTTATATGTATCACAAGTAGATGTGTGGAGTTTGGAGGATATCATAATAACTGAGGCTGTTTAACTATCCTGATGATGTAATAACTTCAGTAATGGAAAATTGATGTTAAAAGGAATGGTATAGAAGCATTCACTTTAAAAAAAATTAATACTGCCTATGCTGTTGGAGTTTTACTCTTCTGGTAACTTGGGTAATTTTTTTAAAAACTTCAGGGAGGGAAGATTCCTGTTAGATGGACTGCTCCTGAAGCTATTGCTTTTAGAAAGTTTACATCAGCCAGTGATGTATGGAGTTTTGGTATTGTCTGCTGGGAGGTGATGTCATACGGAGAGCGACCGTACTGGAACTGGTCCAATCAAGATGTCATCAAGAGCATTGACAAGGGATATAGGCTTTCAGCACCTATGGTAATTTCACGTAGAAACCCAAAACTAATAGAAATTTAATATTACACATCTGCTTGCATGATAAATTCAACTACCTAACTCCTAGTGTTAATTTCTAACAACATTTCACAGTAACTTATTCCCGCAGTCACAGTATATTGATGTACTAATTTAACTGGTTTCCAGTACCCTTAACAATGACAGATTTTAGTAATGATATAGCAAGTTAATGTAACAACATCATACAATCCTTGCAAGTAACAGTACAAAGAAAGATTTCTGTAATAATCATAAAATGTTCATGTAACAACATTATACACTGCTTTCAAGTAACAATTAACAATGAAAGATTACTGAAAGTTAACATTTTCTTACACTTAAAATGTATTTCCGATGGGTACTTACTTCCTCTCACACAAAAGGCTATCTTGATCATTAACTGCCCTCTAAGCATTGCTAAAAGAATTTTAGTAATCAGCACAACAGTCTTTATACCCCACCAGTTTCATGTCATTTCTAAACATATACATAACATGTGAATACTCTCCACCAATAGTATTGCCCCACCTATAATGTCACAATTAGCTCCCTCTCCTATTCCCACTCAATCCTCACTTTTGAGAATTGGCAGGCACTAGAATAAAAATACTGGTTTTATTGGAAAGAAAGGGTGGGAAAGGAGGTAAATACCCATTGGAAATACATTTTCAGTATAAGAAAATGTTAACCTCTGAAATAGACTTACTTCCTTTCACACAAAAAGGTAGAATCCCACATTGCAAGGGTGGAGGACCGTTGTAGGTGCACAAAGAACAAACCAAGCAGAAAGCAACTGCCCAGAATGAACTGGTGTGCTCAGAAATAAAATGAAGCACACCTGTGAGGTGCCACACTACTTCTGGAATAGGTGTGCTCTTTGCCTAGGAATTAGGAAAGTAACATAAAATGGGTGGAAAAGGTAATGTTTGCACAATTGTAAGTGTATTAAGAAGGTGCAAGCTGAATCAACATATAAAGAGATAAAAAAAAAAAGTCATAACAACAGATGGTTGGGGCATGTGTACCGTGTTATCAATACACAACAACCTCAACGATAAGTAAACAGAGTGTCGTATGTCAGGCAACTGGAATTACGAAGACGAAGTGAGCAAGCGGTCATAACTGGACAAACTACCATAGGAGGAAGTACGACAAACCGAACCCAGCATTACAGGGTCTTGGCATTGCCTTGACTCAACCATGAGAACAGGAATAGCTGTAACTGGTATTAAGTGCAAAATCATACCTCACTCAACTGTAAATGCAGGGTAAAGATATCCTGTATCCGGAATTACAAGGACAAGCAGCATTTGCCCAACTGCAGGAACAGAGTACAGATGTCCGATTGCTGCTATTGTGAGGCAGATGAAGTGTCTGAAACCCAATTGTAGAAGCAGGAAAGAACCTATTGCAGCCAGAATTAACAAGAAGAGAGGCGTCTACTGCACACAACCATAGGAACAGGGTGTTGTCACCCTGAACCTGGAATTACAAGGAGGATCCCGTGTAGGTTGGCCCCAAATAATATTTGACCATTGTTTTTTTTTAGTGTGGTCAGCCCTAGTAGAAAACATCCAGGAGAAGTGCCACTATGGAACCAGCTTTGCAACTGGGAACAATGCCCATGCTCTACTCAAAGAAGGGGGGGGGGTAAAAGGCAGTGAGGAGGACAGTGCAATGGGTGCTTCCCTATTTTGAAAAGCAAACCAAAGCCATTTAAGGAATCAAAGGGTCTGCAGGGTTGGGCAGAAATCCCCTTTTGCTTTACTCATGGAATCAATGACTGATGGTCCACTAAAGATATAATTATAATACATAGACATACACCACCAAGAAAGCACCCCGTAGTCTTACAGAAACATCCCATCTCAACTGTGAGCATTATATAGTTACTGTATTTAGTGCGGGTTTGAGACAAAACATGCCTGACCAGGCAACACCTGCCACTAGGTAGGATCCGTAAAGAAGCTTAGGGAAGCTGAAAAGAAAAGAAATGAACAAACTTGCCACAGGAAGACTGTATCCACCAGAGGAAGAAACAGCCAGATTGTGCAGATAATGCATGACAAAAGTATTGGGAGTTATCCACATACCAGCCTGGATGATTTCTTCCAAGAAGAGGTGAAGGCAAGCAGCTAAAGACATGGTAATGTGACGAATTTGATGTGAAGAGACATTGTGGAGATGGCGACCTTCCACGGACAAGTCTGAATATGCCATCCTGATGAGTTGATGAACCCAACCAGTGAGATTTACTGGAGACAGATCGAGGGAGACAGAAGGGTTCCAAGGAATAAATAGTCTTGAACGTGGACCCAGAAAGGAGGCAGTACGAACCACATAACACTTCAGGGATTGAACTGGACAAAGAAGTCTATCCAGATTGGACGTAAGACTCTTAACTCCCTGTAAATCAAGGCTTGAACTTCCTCCGCAGATAAAGTAGATCCTGTATCCTGGGAAGTCGTGCCATGTGCATTGATGTCTATGGTGGGAATATCATTGTCCATGACATTAAATCTCGAATTCATATTAAAAACATAGAATTCGGAAACGAGAATTTTGTTGAATGTAAAATTGTAGAAACAATTAAAAACCAATGCAAAGTTAAAAAATTGTGAGATTAAACTTCCGACCTAAAAGGTAACAAAGCACAATCAAAAACTGTAGTCACACTCGGGAAAAATTAAACACGTCTAAATTGTGGCATGCCAGAAATGGCATGAAACTGGTGAGGTATAAAGACTTATATGCAGATTACTAAAATTCTTTTAGAAATGCTCAGAGGGCAGTCAATGATCAAGATAGCCTTTTGTGTGACATGAGGTAAGTCCATTTTGGAATAATAATTAAAAGTTTATGTAACAACAACGTACACTGCTTTTGAGTAACAGTTACAATGAAAGCTTTCTGTAATAACCATAGAAAGTTTATGTAATAAATAAAATATATATCTTTATATTACCTTATATAACCAACACACTATTACAAGTAACCATAATAACTTTATACCCACCATGTACATTAGTCACGAACTACTTAATATGTACAGATTATACATCAGATGTATAATATGGATAGAACATATATCAGTTTTAAAACTGTAATTGTACAGGTTTATTTCTGAAGCTAATTGAAAAAGACAGGTACATTATTCATCAGCTGTGAAACTACCTTAAGTCTACAACTTGTATACCAGCTGTGTTACCACTAAATGAGGACAGGTTTTATGTCAGTGTAACAGTTATATATCAACTGTTTTACTACATAATGAGGACAGGTTTTATGTCAGTGTAACAGTTATATATCAATTGTTTTACTACATAATGAGGACAGGTGTTATGTCAGTGTAACAGTTATATATCAACTGTTTTACTACATAATGAGGACAGGTTTTATGTCAGTGTAACAGTTATATATCAGCTGTTTTACTACATAATGAGGACAGATTTTATGTCAGTGTAACAGTTATATATCAACTGTTTTACTACATAACAAGGACAGGTTTTATGTCAGTGTAACAGTTATATATCAACTGTTTTACTACATAATGAGGACAGGTTTTATGTCAGTGTAACAGTTATATATCAGCTGTTTTACTACATAATGAGAACAGGTTTTATGTCAGTGTAACAGTTATATATCAGTTGTTTTACTACATAATGAGGACAGATTTTATGTCAGTGTAACAGTTATATATCAGCTGTTTTACTACATAATGAGGACAGGTTTTATATCAGTTGTTAACTTTTGTAGATCATTTGTGAAACTAATTTATGATGTTCTACATCAGTTAGGTAACAAGATATTTTTAGAAGTTTATTTTAATAGATTGAAATAATGAAATAATTGAAAAAATAACTTAATTACAGCACTCTTTAATTTTCCAGGATTGTCCAGAAGCTCTACATCAATTAATGTTGGACTGTTGGCAAAAAGAACGTTCCTTTAGACCTACTTTCTCCAGTATAGTTAAAACCTTAGATAAGTTAATAAAATGCCCAGACAAGCTATGTAATGTATCTACATACATGTGAGTACAAGGCTAATACTTCTACCTAAGTAATTAAATTAGGAAATAATTAACATTCCTATTCTAAGTAAGATCTTAACAAAGTATAAGAAAACCACGTGTTATGTGATTTAATAATAAATAATGTAATCTCAAGAAATCCCATGGTAACAATGAAGTTTTTATGTCAAAAAAGAAAATGTTTTAATAACAAAGTCAAACTTTCAGAATTAGGTTTACAATTCATATATTGCTTTGCTATGCATCTGGAATGAAAATAATAATTTTCTTCTGGTAATTTCAGGAACCAGAATTCACCAAAACCTCCTACATCAAACGTGATGCAATTTAAATCTGTGCCAGAGTGGTTGAATAGTCTAAAGATGGGCCAATATCAAAAAAAGTTTGATCATGCTGGTGTAACTACTATAAAAGCAGTAGCCAATCTGACCCACAAGGACCTGACTGCTCTGGGTGTGAGCTTAGCTGGACACCAGAAGAAACTACTTAACAGTGTGGAAATGCTCAGGGCTCAGATATCAGAGGGATTTCTGGTATAGTGACTATATCTCTATAAAGTTATTTTGTGAACAAGTTTTATTTAATGGTTGTGTGTCGGGCAGAACTTCTGTTCTCAAATGTGAAATCCAACATGTCATAGATCCCCTATGGTGGAACTTAGTAGTACTGGTGCTACCTTAAGGAAAAGTTCTTTACTGCTGAATTCAGAAATCTTCAACATTTAGGACATTTCTATATTCAAGTATGCAAGTTAGTTTGATGTCAATTTCATTATGGTAATACATTCCTGGGTCATGAATTTAGTAGTACTGGCTATACCTTATGGAGAGTACTGTTGGATGCTGTGTATCAAGATGACATGTCAGAGGTGGTCATGTTATCGTGTTTTGTTGTCCTGGCAGGAATTTTTCCTGATCTTCCTAGAACATAATGTTTCAACACTGCACCAAGGAAAGTGGTATAAACACCAATCTGCTTTCTTAAAAGCAAACAAGTCAATATAACTTTACAATATAAATGTACATTCTTGTAAGATAATTGCCAGTTTATACACTTGTGTAGTTGGAATGCAGATTTGGGCTTGTATATTTAGGATGCCTCTCAGTTTCTTATTTTTTGCTATGGTAGTAGTCTCCATAGTTGCAGGTCATATGTTCCATAACTTAAAAATGACTAGTTTAGTGAACATATCAATCATCAACCAACAGTGGGATTTTGACATCCATATTTAGTAAAGACAGTAGAAAATGCTCATGAGGTCTTAAATGTCCTGTACCACATCAAAGGAGCTCCAAATCTTGGAAATCAAATAAAGATGAATTAAAAAACCGAATGTTAGTATGGTGGATTTTTGCTTTTTTCATCAAAGACTTTGTACAAACATTTCTTTTTTTCATGATGAAATAAAAAATATTTAAATACAAAAATCCTCATGTTAGTTTGACTAAAATTGCTGCTAAGGAAGATAGACAAAATGTGTAGTGATGGTCATGACCATTTTCATTAAAAGTAAGAATCATTTTCAATGAAGAAAATATTAGCTGATATATATATATATATATATATATATATATATATATATATATATGTTGTGTGTGTA